>NC_052359.1:72320667-72372187 GCF_009727055.1 Benincasa hispida | reverse complement strand
ATATCTCTCCTCTTTGGGTTTCTTGCTGGGCTCTCTCCCGCCCTTTCCTCTGCCTCTCCATCTTCGCTCATCTGTCGCCTTGGTCCTGTTCCGGCTTGTTTCCGCCGTTTCCGTTGCCGGGTGCCCTGGGCCCCTCTTGCTTGTTTTTTTCCCTTGCTCTCTCTTTCCTGGCCACCCGCTGCCCCCCCTCCGCCGTGCCTTTGCCTTTTTCTTTTTGTGCATGTGTGTTGCCTTCCTCGCCTCCTCTGCGCTGCGTCTCCCTCTGCCTTTTTGGCCTTTGCCTTGGGCCCCTCCCCGCCTCCCCCTCATGCCTTTGCCTTGCGGCCCTTCCCATCCCTTTTGTCCTCTTCGGGCCTGCGGTGCCCCCCCCCCTCGCCCGCTTTCCACCTCGCGTGTCGTGTTTCTCCCTCCCCCGCTCCTGCTCCTTCCTCGCCCCTCCCCTCTCCTCCGCCTGTTTCCCGTTTTCCGCCCCCGGCCGCTGTTGCCTCTCTCCGCTCCACCGGTCTTTCTCCTCCGGGTTGCTCCCGTTTTTCCGTCTTCCCCCTCTTCTTGGCCCCCCTTTCTTTCGGTGGCCGCCGCGCTCTCCGGGTGCCCTTTGTCTCTTTTCTGGGTCTCCTCCGTCTCGGTCTCGCCGGCGCCCTGCGTGGCCGCTCCCGCGCCCGCCCGTGTCTTCGTCGTCGGCTCGGCGCCCCGGTCGGCCCCTCGCTTTCCGGTCGTCCGTGCCCCCTTGGTGACTCGGTTTGGCCTCTTCCCCCTGGCCCTTGTTCCGCCTCTCGCCTTCGGTTGGGCGCCCTTCGGTCGTCCGGGTTCCCCTGTGGTTTGGGCTCCCGGTTTTCGCCCGTCCCTGGCTTTCGCTCTTCTCTCTTTGCGTGTCCGGCTTCGGTCGCCTCCGCCTCCCGTGCCCCTTTCTCGCATCTTTTGTTTCTGCCCTCTTTGTTTGTCTTTCCTTTTGGTTCGCTTTTCTTCTTTTTTTTCCCCTTTGGGTCATCTTCCTTCTTTCCTCACCTTCCGTTCCCTCCCCTCCCCCCTTTCGCCTCCGACTTTTTTTGTTACCCCCCCCCCTCCTTGCCTCGCGCTCTGGTTCCCCTTTTACCTTTTATTTCCTTCTTGTTTTCCTCCTTTGCTCTTTCCTTTTCTCGCTTTTGCCCTCCTTTTGTCGCGTTTTTCCATACCTTTCCCATCTTTTGCCCGTGGCTCTCTCTCTTTTTCTGTCTCCCGCTCCTTCCCTTGCCCTCCCCCGTCTTTTCCTCTTCCTTCCCTTTCTTGCCCCCTGTCCTTTTTTTTTCTCCCCTTCCTTTGACGGCCTCCCCCCTCCCTTTTGCGTTTTCGTTTTTCTTTGGTTGGTTCGGTTGTTTTCCCATCTTTTCCCCCTTTTCTTCTCGCCCTGCTTTTCCGTTCTTCGCGTTCGTTCCCGCCCGCTGCCCCTGCTATTCCCTTCCCTTCCGGCTTTATCCCCCTCTCGTCTCCCTCCCTCTCCTTCCTGCCGTTCCTGCCCGTGGTTTTTGGCCTGCATTCGCACCCCCTCTCTTCCCCTTTTCTTTTTTCTTTCCCGCTTTTTTTTACTCCCACTCCTTCCCCTCCCCACCTACCCCCTCGTCTCCATCCTTGTCTTTGTCTCGTTTCTTGTCTCCCTCCGCGTGTTTTTCTTGCCTGTTTTTGCCGGTTGGCTCGTGGCGGTCCCACGCGGTGGCGCGTTTAGTGTTGGGTTGCTCTTCTCCTCTCGTCGGTTGTTAGTTTGCTTCGCTTGGTCCCCCCTTCTTTCTTTCCTCCCCTCTGCGCTCTTTTCTTTGCCCTTTCGTCGCCTCCCCCCCCCTCCTCCCTCCCTCCCCGGTTCTCCTTTGTCGCTTCCCCGTTGTCTGTCGCGCCCCCCGGTGACCTCCTTCTTTCCGTGCTCCCCCCCATGGTCTCTGCCTCGCTGGCTCGGGGTTGGCCTCCTTCTTCTCTCGTGCCCCTCCGCGTCTGCCCGCTTGTCCGTCTCCAAGTTGTACCTCTTCCCCTGGCTCTGCTCTTTCCTCCTTCCTTGGCGCCCTGTCCCCTGGGTCCTTCTCTCTCCCGTTTGTCTCCGCTCGCCGCCTCCCTCGTTTCCTTCTCTCCGTCGTTCCTCCTTCGCCCTCCCTTTCCCCCGGCTCCTCACTCGGTGACGCCTGCCCTGACTCCTGACGTGCCTGCTGCCCTTTCCTGCCCGTGCCGGTCGTCTTTTGCTTTGTTATCGGTGCGCGTGGCCCGCTCGCCGCTTCCCTCCGCCTCCCCTTTTGGTGCTTCGTCTGCTTGGGCGCTGGGCCCCGCTCCCCCCGCTGGCCTTCCCTCCTTCCTCCTGTCGGGGTCCGTCGCTTCCCTCTGCTCCTATTCAGGGTCGCTTCCGGGGCTTTGCCCCCTGTGGCCGCCCCCCTCTCTTCGCCCCCATCGGCGTTTGGTCCTCGTCGCCTCTGACTCTTTTTTCCTTCGCGGGCTTCGTGGTCCTTCCAGGCGTCGCCTGTCCTTCCCCCGGCCCCCTCGTCCTTTTGGCCTCGTTGTCCTGCCGCCCACTTTGTGCCGCGTCCTCGCTTGTTGCCTGGTTCTCTCTCCTGCCCCCCGCCTCTCTTTGTCGTGTGCCGCGTGTCGTTTGTCGGTCCTTTCGTGCCTGTGCCCCCCGTACTCCCGGTTGACTCCTTTCCTTCCGGCCGTTCACTTCCGGTCCTTCACCTTTCCGCCTTGGCGCGCTCCACGGCCCCTCCGGTCTCCTCTGTCGCTCCCCCTCCGCCTCCGCTCGTGCTCCTCCATTTCGCTTCCTTTCAATTCTTCCACTTCCTTGCCGCCCCTTCCTTTCTCTTGCTCTCCTTCCTCTTCACTTTCCTTCTCTCTGCTATCTTTTCCTCCTGTCTTTGCTCCCTTCTCCTCCTCCACGTTTCTTCCGCCGGCCCTCCCTCTTTCCCTCCCAACATTACACACACACACACATTCCTTCTGTGCCTTGGCTTACCTCTCCTTCGCTTTCCGTACATACAAACTGCGCTTTTCTTCTTCCACTCTCCTGCCTTCCTGCGCGCATTCCTCTCGGCCATATTGTCATATGCATCCACTCTCACCACTCTCGGTTACTTGTTACTCTCTGCATACACACACACATCTCGTCTCATCATACATGTCTCAAAATGTTATATATAGTATATTATAAGATGTAATATATAATATATATTTATTTATTTATTTATATTAAAATTATTTTTAATTTAATTTGATTTTAAACGAAAGGGAGGGAAATAACTTCCCTCCCCTTAATTCTCTCCGAAAGAACGTGAAGTGTGAGTTTGGGGGTCTTTTTTTCTTCACATAAGTGTTCTTTTTTTTTTATAGAAGATTCAATTTGTGTGATCTCTCTGTAAAAAAAATCCCAAGAAAAAAATCTCGAAAAAAATCTCCCTTCTCCTCTCAGTCTCTCCCTCTCTAAAAATTCTAAGAGCCCACAAAATTCCTTAATGATTCTCACCCCAATAAAAAATACAGGAGGTTCTTTTCGTGGTAGTGACCATATGGTTTTTTTTTTTGTTCGTGACATTTTAGAGAAGAGGATACACGAGAAGAAAAGGTTCATCGAAGGTAAGAGTTTATAAACCCTAATTTCTCTTATGTTTAATTCTTCAATAGCATGCTTAAATTTTGTATTGTGCATAATTTTGTATTCTGTTATTTCATTATGTGTGAAATTGAAATTGGGATCGATCCACGCTTTCGCTCAGAACCTTCGCGATTCCTACTAGTTGGAGGTTGGCTAACGGAGTAGGTGGTCGAAATTTTGCCAGTGTGGGGGAAAGGGGGGTTGCCGGAGGCTGACCGAAAACGGTTGTCGAGGTCTCTAACGAAGTTGGCCGACGGCGGTCGCTGGAAGGTGGCATCCGGAGTTGGCCGATGGCGATCGCCAAAGGTGGTGTCTAGAGGGGAGTAACCCATGGATTTGAATATTGTTTACTATTCAAACCCATGGAAAAATGATGTAGGTCTCACCTCTGCTTATTAATTGAGCCTTGGGTTATGTTTTACAAGCTCGAGTGTTGGAGTAATTCACTTGGTTTTGTCCGTACTCTTGTTCTACTATTTTAGATTTATTAATTTATTGAAGTACAAATATAAACGAGGTCGACTTAAGCTAAGTAAGGGGATCGCCTAAGGCTCCCATTTTACAAATGCTTCCATTATAGGCGCGCATACGCACACGCGCGCACACACATATGCAAATAGATATATATGTATTATAATATTGGTATTTATTTAATTTAATTTTTAAATAAATTAAATTTAAAATATAAAAAAATATAATTACTTTTCATAAAATTTTTCCTATAATATTGAAAATACAAACTACTAAAAAAATCGATAATGAATGGGCTCATAAACTCTATCAATTTTGATTAGTTGACATTTCAAATTTATTAGCTTTTTATCTTTTTATTCATAATTCCTTTCAAATTTCCTTAAAAATCTCAACCATTAATAGAATTCCCTCAAAACTCTCGTAAGTTTTACATATGGTAGGTTAGATTCATTTTAAGTTGAATTATCTCCCTCTCTCTAAATGTCTCTCAACTCTTAAATTTTCATCGATATTTTGTGTGACCTCACGAGTCCAAGTTTGATTGTCAATTGCTAGAGCAGACATCATTTCCTCAACTTAATCCAGCTGCTTCAAAGTTCTAGGTTTTTTTTTTTTTTTTTTTACCTTTTTTTGAAAAAAAAAATATTTCATATTATTGATTGTTCAATACCTTAACATCTAAGATTTGTTTATATTAACATCTAAGGCGTACAAAAAAGATTATTGAAAATAAATCCTATAGCATTTTATACACCTTGTAGTTGTCATAATCTCAATCTAATACTTTCTGACATAGCTAGCTCATGTCATAGAGCTACGACATATTTTGGAGTTGTGCAATGTATTTATTCTTTGTTTTATTCGTCTACAAAATGGTGGAAACTTTTGCTAGATCACATAACCAACTTGACTGTCAAACCATGATCACAAACACGAGGGAAAAGTCGAATTGAAAGTGTTGAAGCAATAAGATTTCAAGTGCCTCAAATAAGGGATATTCTATTAAAATTAGGAGAGACTAGTGAAGATCCTAAAGTGAAAAGTGAAGCTAAATGTTTAGCTACTTATGGATTTGAAAAGTTTGAATTATTATTAGGCATGACTATATGGAATGATATCTTATTTGCTGTAAATCACTACAATAAAAGGGGACTCTCTCGACGCCTAAAACGACCGTCGGGAGATACATCGTCGTGAGAGAGGATCTCTCTCGCTACGTAAGAGCAGCGTCGAGAGTGCTTAATAACTTCCGACGCTGTAAGTGATGCATCAGAAGGTGGTAAGAACTCCCAACACGTCAAAAGCAGAAGTCGAGAGATGGGAATGGAAGACCATTCTCCACGAGGGAACTTTTGATGCCTCCCATACCCATCGGGAGATATGAAAGAACTCCCAAAAAATTGTTATATTCGTTGAGAGTTAGGAAGGTACTCTCGACGGTTATGGTAGCCCATTGGGAGTTCCTTTATAAAAACCCCCAAATCATTTCAGATCTGCTAATTGATGAAATCAAAAGCAAGATTTTCATGAGCAGCGGAACAAGATTATTCCAAATTACAATCATGAATTAACAAATCATTTACAGTCGACTTCAAACAAGCAGTTATGCAAATAATACAAAAATTACAGCATGAAAATCTCAAATGTACAAAGATCAAACTCTACACACATATGAGAATGCGTCTCCACGCTCCGTTGCGCGACTCTGATCGAATAACAGCAACCACGAGCGCTCGATCTACACGACCGCAACACAGCACGAACACCGCCAATACACTTCGTGCTCTCCTTAACAGATCTCCTCGATCAACAATCTCCTCCACAACAGCGAATGGCCTCCACAGAACCAACGAACGACCTCCAGAAAACCTTGACGGTGTCGATTTGAGTCTGACACCCTATCCAACAAGGCGACCTTAGTATTATTGGTAATGAGAGAATCCAGGAGGGTGGGCTGTTCCGGTACTTGGTATAGGAGCAGGAGACGAAGGAGGAAACAACAATCGCGTACAGCGACTGGGCAAGTTGGGAAAGGCGGAGACCTAATTGTATAGTTGTGCCACATGTTTAGATGAAAGCTAATGCGATCGTCTACGCAAGGAGCTAATGCGATCATTGTTTACTCATCGTTAGCTTGGTTCTGTCGCCTACAGAGCTCTACATGATCTTTACCTTTAAGGCCTAGTCGATCGTCTATTGCAATAACTTATTGGCGATTCAGTTTAGTAAGATACTGCAATCTCGTTAGCCCCGCCTATGTGCTTGTTTTAGTAATTATTGTTGCGTGTCTGACGAACTTCATTAGACCTGCAGATTGTTATGGAAGTTGCAGATCTTTTTGTTTCTGTCGGAGAGAAAACTTATAAATCTTTTTCAATCGTTTGGTAAAACTTCCTTTTCACAATAGGATTACCCAGCTTATCCATTGTTAAATTCACGTGTACCATGATCCAATAACCGCACCCACTAATGTTGATTAGTTTAAAGAATAAAGATTAATTCATCAATAATTAATATGTATTTATAACAATATATTATAATGATACCAACTTATCATACTATATTTATAACCTATAGTTTTAATATTTCATCTCATGAAACATATAAACCATAATTCTTTTTATATTCCATGGTACTTAATGTAAATCTCATTTACATCAATCCTCCACTAGATGTATCTTATACATCATACCGATTATATCATATACAATCAAAATACCTCTTGTCAATTTGAACATTTCAAATTAACACCAAGAACTGATCCTCAACTGAATCCAAGCTACTAAGGGGACCTCATGAACCTGTAGCTCTGAAGCTTCAAGGGTACGTGAATAATTGATTAAACTCTTTAGTCACGGGATCCACCATCCATTAACTGTCAGACACTCCACTAAAGACCGACAGTTGAACTCTTCTTACTACAGATATATTATGTGTCCATCTTAACCAATCAGAAGTGCGACAACCCTTCACAGATCGCTCGTAAGTACAGCTGGGCCAATAACCGTTATACCCCTATAGTTACATTTGTCTCTTTAAGTACCATTGATCCCTCTAATGAACATAAGTCATAGTCCTACTATGACTGAGTCTTCTCTTCCAAAGAGAAGTTGTGGCCACTATTTTCAAGCCCCGGAATCAGCCCTTAAGGGAGCAATCTCTCTACTTATCCCTGCTTCGGGAAATGAGTGAATTCCATCTTGTGGATTGAGTTCTCAGCTCCCAAATCAGACAAGTCCCTAAAAAGGTAGGCATGTTGAGTTGGCAATCTGGCCATTCTCACCCATACTAATCAAAGGATCGCCCACAAAGGCAGGAGTTCCCAAAATACTTAGGATTGAGATCGTGTCACCTATGGTCGTTTAGGTGAGATGCAAGTCTCTAGTATCAACGGCGTTATATATAGAGTCTAGTCATCTCGTGGTCCAGGTCTTATACAAACTCTTTGTATAGGACACCCCCGCTTCACGTCTCCACATGAATGGTCAGGATCTACCATATGTAGTAGTTTACAACACTTGCAAACCTCTACAAAGCGGGCCGTATCCATAGTGTCACCGGGATTAGGTATCCCACCTTAATCCTTATACTACAGACCGATTTAGGTTATCACTTAAGGCATGATCCACTTGTATATCACATACACATGCTTAAGTTCACACAAGATAACCAAAGAGCTTTGTTTATTGGATATGAGTAAATGCCAGAATTAAATAATACTTATTTTATTCATTCAACAATGTGTATATTTACAAAACAACGAGACTCCGGGAGAATTAAGACACCAAACCTAACGCTAATTTCTTCCCTTCTTCTAACCCCAGCACACATCGAAGGCATACGCAAAAATCCCAAATCGAAGGTTCGTCATCTGTCAACTGCTCATCCTTCATCATCCGTCAGCTGCTCTATTGTCATTCGTCCATCATTCATTCGTCCATCAGCTGCTCCGTCGTCTGTCGTCTGTTTCTCTTGTTGAGTTAAACTTTGACTCTACACTTTTAAATTAAAGGAACCGCCTGTTTCTCTTGGATAGGTTGTAATTTGTTTAAAATTTGAGTAATTTTATGTCAGATAAGAAGAATTGATTAATTTTATGTTAGCTTTTGAAAAAAGAATTGACCGTAATCTATTTATAATCTTATTTGCTCTTATTTGTTCCACTTCCATTTCTTATTTGTTTATAATTGACCATATTCAAAAGTTGTAAAATTAAACTACCGCATCTTTCGAAAGTTGTAAAATTACCCTTGGCCTTTTATAAAGGTTTCAACAGTAACCTTGGAATTGAAATACTTTATAATTTCATATAGAAATTGGGACATATTGGCAAAAGATGATTGTGCTTGTTGAGATGATTGTGGTAGGTTATATTGGTTTAGATGGATATATATGTAGGTAGGATATATTCACACTCACGGAACTTTATGATAATGAATTGTTGGCTATCTTGTAGTTATGGTAGCCAAACAACTAGATTTTAATGTGTTTTGGGGAGTTTTTGTGTGTTTGTGGAGTTTTTGTGTGTGTTTGTAGAGGTTTATGAAGTTTGAATTGTGGGGTGGGTTGAGATTAGTGTTTTTCTTTTGGAGTTCAACTAATAGTTTTTATGTGTTTATGAAGGTTTAAAATTGAGAACATGTAGTCTTGGACTCAAGAGAGATGGACCATTTTGCCATTTTGCTATTTTGCCAACTTCTTTTAACGCATGATAGGGAGTTAAGGGAAAGGTGCCACATCAATAGTGGAAGGTTTGTTAAAAGAAATGCATGATAGGGAGGTGAGGGAACTAAAAGCCAATGTTGAACAGTCTCAATTGAAGATTAAGGAACTTGAAGACGTTAAAAAACAAATGAGAGAAGATCATGCAAGACAAATGGAATAAATGAAAAAAAAATGATTAAAGATATGATGCGATCACAAAGAGAAGGCAGTCGAATTAGGCATAATTACTTCATTATCTAATTGACTAATATGTCCCTCTTAGATTCTGAGTTTCTCTTTGGGCTTTGTTGACATGATCTTTTTTGTAAATCCCCAAACCTATTTTACCGCTTAATTATGCTGAAGTCTCTATGATTATGAGTTAATGATGTTGAGTTAGTTGAAATGATATGAAGGTATAATGATGATGTATTAAAGGATAAGAGGAAGGAATAAAAAAATGTTCTAAGTATGGGATGTTAAGCTCTCGGGTGAGTGGAGGGGAACTAGTACTTAAAAGAAAAACAGAGAGCTTGATATGACAAAGTCGAGTCAAGCTATGTGGCAGATATTTAAGAAGAGGAAAATTTGGCTAAGTATGACCTATAATGGATGCGGACCAACCATAAAAAAGTTGAATTGGCTATCAAGCAAGTAAAGTGTTGGTCGAGGCTGGTAAAAAATGCATGCGAACAGTTTCATGTAATGTAAGTAAAGGTTAAATCCAGACAGCATGCGAATAGTCGACTCGCCCAAACGAGCACTTCAAGTGATGCTAAGGCAAAGTTCTGAGAGGGGTGCGAGGTGAGGACTAGTCGAGAGGCTTAGAGGTTGATAGATAAGACTGTTGTGAGCATTAGGCGATGACGTGAGGAATGGTGTCACATAAATGATGTAACAAGGTATGCTATGGAGTCATTCAAAGAAGGAATGATCAGATAAGGCTTGCGATGAGTGCCTAAGGCAAGGCGTTATGATGAAGGTTAAAGTTAAATGAAGACCAAGAAAGGGCTTAAGTGGATGCAAGCTCTATGCGATGAGGTTAAGTGGAAGTGTTCAGCCTTATCACTTGGTAAGTGGGCCATGTGGCAGCCTTAGAAATATTAATCAAAGATTTATGAGTCAGGTGGCATTTAATTAAGATAAGTTGCAAACTTAAGTATAAATAGGCCCTGCAAAGAAGGAACCGGTTTAGCCAATTTGCACATGCTTAAAGAAGGAGATTATTGCCACTTGAAGTTCATAAGGTATTGAAGGTGTTCTTGGGTTGCCAAGGCGTGAATCGAACGAATAAAGATTAAGAATTTGAAGAACTGCTGAGAATTTGAAGTTTTATGAATTCTCAAGCAAACTTGAGAAGTTAGAAAAATTCTAGCCTACCAAGAAGAGTTTGATGCTCAAATTCTAAGGAAAGAGAGTTAAGATGTTTGTGAGCAAGTTTATAGAGGGAAATTTAGCTAAATAATGGATGGTTTAAAAGTTATGAAATTTTGGATGAATAAGCAAGCAGCTGACAAGATAGGATATGCGATCACGCGCGTAAGTGATTAGCGAGGGCTTACGCGGGAGAAGGAAGTTATTAGGTAAGGTGCACGCGTAGAGTGAAGCGTGAGGCCATGGAAACGAAGGTTTTGGCAGCCAAGGCACGTTAAGGAAACGCGCAGCAAACGCTCGTCGCATAGGTACGGTTAGCATGCCCCGACACCTGAGTGAGCACCCATAAGCAAGGGTTGCCATTATTCAGCCAACTGTAAGGTAAATTGATTAAGTATTGATGATGCAATGAGATGAGTTAAGATGCGGTGAGTTGAGTTAGACTATATATGATAAGTTAAGAGGAATGTTTAAGTTTTACGATGAGTTTTAATGTTAAAGGTAAGCTCAAAATGGAGCTAGCCTTATTAATCAAAGGTATTTATGTAAGAATTGTAATGTTTTGTAGCGGAAGCGGGGATCAGCCCGATTTTTATTTTACAGAACAAAAAAAATTACAAAACATACAATTATGCATTATTGAGAAAAAAATTATAGCATGCTTTAATTAGAGGAAGAATAATGTTTACCTTTGAAGCCAAAGATCTTCACGAAACCCTCGAACTGGTCACGAACAAGATAATGAGGACGCTACCAATTAGAACCTTCTGTATTCTCTTTTGGTTAGAGAATTCTCATGAGGTGTGAGCTTTGAGTTTTGGGAGAGGGAAGTAAAGATTTGAGAAGAGAAGAAGAAATTTTTTTCTATATATCCAGTGGGAGAGAAAAAAAAAAAACAGAGATCTACACCTTCCTCTACAAAAACTTTAGAGAGACGAATATCATCCTCGTAACCTCCATTCCCACATTTGATAACAGAAAATTAAGGGGAGGGGGTTAATTTTGAAATTTAAAATTAAATCAATAAATATATGTGTATATAATAGCTAACTTATATTATAATGTATCAAATACATTATATTAATTATATCATATATAATTAAGTTAAATTAATCATATCACATGTTATTAATTTCATCAATTAATTTGAACAATTCAAATTAATCTAAAATTAATTCTCAATAATCCCAGTTGAGCTATAGAGGGGACCTTATGGACCTATAGCTTGAAGTTCCAATGGTACTTGAATAATTAATTAAACTCCTTTAGTTAAAATATTTAACATCCATTTACTGCCGGTTACTCTATTAAAGACTGACAGTTGCACTTTTCGCTCTACAAATATATTTCTTTGTCCATTGAATATAATCAGTCAACGATGCGATGACCCTTTATAAATTGCTCGTAAGTACAACTGGGCAAAAAATACCGTTTTGCTCTTGTAGTTACATCTAACTCCTTAAGTACCACTGATCCCTCTAATGAACAATAAGTCATAATCTAACTATGACTGAACCTATCTTGGTCCAAAAGAAAATGTGGCGCCAAATTGTTCAAGCCTCGGAATCAATGCCTAAGGGAGCAATTTATCTACTTACCCAGACGTTAAGGAATGAGTGAATTCCATCTTGTGTAGCCGTGTTCCCAGCTCCCAATCAGACGAATCCTCAAAATGGTAGGCTTATTGAGTCGGCGATTTGGCCATTCTCACCCATACAAATCAAAGAATTTCCTTCATAGGCAGGAGTTTACAACTCACTCAGGATTCAGGTTATGTCATCTATGGTCATCCTGGTGAAGTGTAAGTCGCTATTATGAACGGTGTTATATAATGAGACTAGTCATTTCATAGTTTGGTCTTATATAAACTCCTTTGTACAAAACACCTCCGCTCACATGTCTCTACATGAATGATCAGAATTAGACCATTTGTAGCACTTTACAACAATTGTAACATCTACAAAGTGGGTCGTATTTGTAGTGTCACCAGGATAAGGTACCAAACCTTATCCATCTATTACAAATCATTTAGGTTATCACTTAAACATGAACCACTTGTATGTCTCTACATACATGTTTAAGCTACAAAAGATAACATTGGATGTTAGTTTATGTTGGGTTGTATGTCCTAAAACTCGCAGTTTGTAATGTTAAACATATTCTATTATCAATAAATATGTTATTGACGTTTATTCAATAAAACTGTTGAATATGTGAATTGTACTTGTAAAGCCTAAATCCAATAAACTAAAGATCCATGACTATTATATGAATACTTGAACTTTATGTGGAGACATAAGAGTGGATCAAGTTTAGTAAATAGCCAAAACAGTCTATAGTATACAAATAAGACTGGGTACCTTATTCTGGTCACACTATCGGATGCGGCCCACTCTGTAGTTGTTACAATTTGTTGTAAAGTGCTACAAATGAAGTGATCTTGATTCGTTCATGTATTGATATGAGGATCGGGGATGTTCTATGCAATGAGTTTACATAAGATCGGACCAAGAAATAAGTCACTCTTACTTTATAACGTTGTTTACTATTTAAGACTGATTATTTCAAAGTGATAACCTAGGTAACTTGACCTTAATCCTGAGCTAACTATGAACTCCTGTTTATTCGAAATTATCTTTAGATTTGCATGGGTGAGGGTTGGCTCAACAGCGCCGGCTCAATAAGTCTCCCATTTCAGGGGTAAGATCGAATAGATAACTGGGGACATAAGGTGCAAGATGAAACTCACTCCTACCCACTTTTAGGAATAGTAGAGAGGTTGTTCCCTTAAGTGCTAATTCCGAGTCTTGAACAAGGGGTCTCACCCTCTCATTGGAACGAGAGGGACTCGATTTAATGATTGGATCACAAATCAATTGTTCATTAGAATATCAATGAGATTTAAGGAGCAAGATGTAATCTCAGGCGTAAACAACTTTTGACCCAACCGTTATTAAGAACAACTTGTGAAAGGTTGACTTACTAATCATGGTTATATAGAGTGGACATAATATATCTACCGTGAGGGGAGTGTAACTACTGGACTTTAGTGGAGTGACCTGGTAGTTAACGAATGGTGGTTAATTAGGTTAAAGAGTTTAACCGATTAATCTTGGATTGTTGGAGCCCATGATCCGTAGGTCCATGAGGTCCTCCTACTAGCTCATATTGAACTAAACCTTAAAATAGTGTAACGAACGAATTTGAAGTGTTCAAATTCGATTTTTGGAGCAGAGCTTAAATATATATAATATATTTAACCTAATGTTTAATTGTGAATCAAACATAAAGAAAGAGAAAATAGGAGATATTTAAATGAGATTTAAATATCAAGATTATGAAGTAGGGATTCATATTAATTGGGATTAGTGTTGAATTTAATATTAAATTGTTTAATTAATTATTTAATATTAATTTAATTTTAAAAATTAATTATTAGAATTAATTTTGAAATTAAATGAAATTGGTCAAAATTGCATTAAACGTCAAAGTTGTTGACTAGGTCAAAGGTGCAATGAAAGTCAAATTGTTAACTTTCAACTTTGGATTTTGAGAGTCAAACTTTGACCTTTGACCAAGTTAGTGAAAAGTTTCAACAATTGTGAGTAAAAAATACCAACTTTTGCATTGCTAAGTGTTGTCTTCATTTGAAAACATTTGCCCCATTAATCCCACTTTAAGTTAGTGGATTTTTTAGTGTCAAAATTTCATCAAACTCAAAGTTGTATGTTTTACATACAATGGTCTTTCAAAGGAAGAGTTTTTAATGAATTTTAATATTCTTGGCCAAGTGGGTATTTATGAGATTATTTGATAATCTCATTTTTTTTCTCAAATACTTAACCTTTTTTCTCTCCATAGTCACTCATCGGATCCCACCATCACGTTCTAAGGCCAGAGAATAGTTGGGAAGATTCTCGTGGTAGTCTAAGAACCGTTCATGAGGAGATTGGCGTTGATTTGGAGAAGATTCAAGTCTACAAAGGTTGTTTCTATCATTTTATACTTATTTTAATTGCACGCTTATTCTTTAAAATTAACCTAATTAAAGTACTTTAGATCTGTTATTTCTTCCGTTGTGCATGTGTTCGTTCCATCAGTTTATTGGTTTGTGGGTTAATGCTACTAAATTTTGAATAAAACATCTCATAATTTATTAAATAAATAAAATATTTGTATGTCACAATTACAAACTACAGGACTCACGAGATTTTGGGCATCGATCCCAACAAATCATGGATGTCACAGGACAAACACAAATAGGGAAAGCCTACAACTCTTTAAGAAAATACCCCAAGACCGTGAGTGACATATTTTATGAATGTTTTTTTTTATTAAATGGTTTCAACATATGTTTTATGATGAATGTTTTACTTAAGAGTTTTCAAAACATGATACATGTTTAAGCTCGAAGGTTTGTGGATGATTTTCTTAAAGAGGTTTTCAACGCATAGGTTATCTGCCATGCGACGAGTTTTCACAAATTGAACTATGAGTTTTAAACAAAGATGTGGACACATAGTCCTTTATTTTCAGAAGCTTTTAAGTGAGTTTATGATGAGTTCAAAGAACTCGAGTTTTATGCTATGAGTTTTAAAAGAAGTTTAAGAAGTTACCTAGGTTTTGATGAATAGAACCATGGTGATTTAAGATGTTTCCATCATATTTAAATGATGTTTTATGATGTGATGATGAAAAAACCTGATACTGAAGGTATAAAGGTATCTAGGTCCTTTGACACCTAAAGTATGACGGTATCCAAGGTATTACCACATGCACGTAAGTACTGTGATGTTGACGCTGAATGTGTTGAGCTTACTCCGCATCAACTAAGATTTCAATGTTGAGAGATTGAGCAAAAGGGTTCTCTCTCAACTAATGCAGAGGAATGATATTTTAAATGTATATATTGATGATGAGTAAGAATGATATTTTTTTTATGATGTTCTTAATGATAGTTGAGGTTTGAGTTTCATATGTTTTCCAAATTATAAGTTTAGAGTTGTATGTTATTTCTTGAACTAATGTCTCTGTTGATGTTTAATGAGAATGTTTTTAAAAGTAAGTCATTCACTGGGCTAGTACTTCATTCTTCCCAATGTTTTCTTTTTCCCCAGATAGTGGTCAACTCCCCAAGAGGTAGTTGTTCTGTTGTTTGCCATTCAAGTGCGAGATATGAGGAAAAAAGGAAGAGAAAGAGAAGTCTAGGTTGTTAAGCTTGTCTTATTGAGAATGAACATCATATACATATTAAGGACAAGAGGTAGGTCGAGTGGGACCCACTGTTATGAACTCATATGTATATCTCTATTACGATATGTATTTATATAAGCTTGTGCATGTGCTTTTAATTGCATTTGATATGAAGTATACAAGAAAGTGTATCTTTGTAAGTTGCTTATCGGGTGTCTAAGAATAGGTGATGAGAGTTGAGATGAGCAGTAGTTATCTTAAAAAAGTTGGCATCTGCTGTATTCACATATTCTTCTAGGTTAGGAAGGGAATCTGAGAGGAGGTGTGACATTTTTTTGTATTCACTCACTGTGTCTTATAATTCTTTTTATATTTAATCTTGATATAATAATAATGTCCTTTAATTAATGTCATTGTAGGTAAACTACTACTTTGGAGATGCTATTTGGAGATGTTGGAGATGTTGTTAGAGAAGTCATCAAACTTTCTTCTATGTATTCATTAAGACATTTGTTCTGTAGACCATCTTTGTCAATGTTTCTCTCTTTTATGTAATAAAAAATACTATCGACTTTGTTTGTTTATTTGTTTTATGTGAATAAGTTTGATTTGCTTAATAATGTTCTAAATATTAAGTTATTCAGATCAAATTTTTTTTTTAAAAAAAAAAACAAACAAAAAATGGGAAAAGGGGAAAAGGGGAGAGTTTGATTTTCCGATGACGGCGTCGGGAGTTCCACTATCTCTCGACGGCTGATAAATCTTCGAAAGTTTTATTTCAGAAAATTGGGTTTCTGAATCAAACTCCTGAGGATAGAAAAATTGTCGGGAGATCAAGGAACTCTCGACGACAAATATACATCCACCGGGAGTAGATAACTCCCAACACAGTACACGAGGCATCGGGAGTTATCACTAACTCCTGACAGTATGTATACGAGTGCTAGGAGATGGTCTCCCGATGAATGCATCTCAACCAAACTCTCGACAATTATAATGATCTCCCAATACGTTTTCCACCATTTCCTGATGAATTCAAGCGTTGGGAGGGCTATTTTCTTGTAGTGAATTCTGTGAGTAAAATTTTATTCAACACAAAGATAAGCATATTGATTTTGCATTAGATCACTTAAAAGGTTTAGTTTTATTTTTAGAAAAATATAGGGAAAATTGATTCACGTATGCTATGATTTCAACTAAACAAATTGCAAATGATATGGAAATGCAACCAATATTTCATTAAAAAAAAAAAAAAGAATGATTCAAAGAAAAAAAAAACAATTTGATCAGAATGTTAACATTGAAGAATATCTACGAAAATGTCTTTAACTTCTTATTTGATAGGAAGTCTTTAAAGTCATTAGATTGTGATAATTTGAAAAGATATTGTATTAATCTTGAAAATTCGTTAAAACGTGATACATTTTTTGACATCAATGGTTTAGATTTATTTTTTGAAATAAAAATATTAAGAGAAGTCTTGCAAAATGAAATTGATTGTCCTATTAAAATATTAAATTATATAAAAATGGTAAATGATTTTTCAAATACATATATTACTTATAGAATATTATTTAACAATACTAATAACGGTTGCTTTTGCTAAAATAAGCTTTTCAATATTAAAATTAATTAAATCTTATTTAAGGTTGACTATGTCGTAAGAAATATTAAATGGATTGATCATATTATCCATTGAAAATGATATATTAGTTAACTTAGATTATCAATATTTAATACATAATTTTACATCTCAAAAATTAAGAAAAATAAATGTTAGACAATATTTTCTATATAAAGGTCTTTCTATCAAAGTTTTGCCTAAGGTTTCATATTATCTAGAACCATTCCTAAATATAAATTTTTACATTCAAAATTATAAATACTAAAATTGTAAAATGAACTGCTCTCAAAAGATTGCCGTTAAAATTTCACCTAAAGGATTTTTTCCTTTTTTTTTTTTTTAATGAGACTATAATTCTATTAAATTTTCATTTTTTTTTTATAAATTGCATTATGTTATTTATGATACACACAAGTCTAAAATAACATCCATTATTCTGCCTTCTAAAAAAACCTTTTATTTTAATTAAATTATACTATATAAAGAATAACGAGATCTCTTATGATAAAAATTGATTTTACATTTTTCTAAGAAAAATAAAATTCTTCCATCTATTGTATCTTTATCATAAATAAAATAAAATAAAGAATCGTGTTCTTCCCCTTTTTTTATTTTATTTTTCACAAAATCCTATTCTTATCTTATAATAATATGCCCTACTTTTTAACAGAAGTCTTTTAAAATGAGAGTGATTGATTTTATTTTCTCCTTTTCCGAATAATAAAATCTTAACAGTTTGCCGTCCAAAAATTGCCTCTACAAGTTTAATCAAATATGCTTTTTAAAAAGCAATTATTAATATTTCAATTACATGAAATTGTAAAATATACTTTTAAATGCTTTTTTTTTTTTTTTTTTTTAAATTCACTTCTTTTTAGGAAAATCTGAAAACAATATTTCAATTTTGCCCCCATTTGCCTTTTCTTTTCCCTTCTTTTATCTGTCCTTTTATAGTTGAAATCATTTATTATTATTTTTGGGCAGTTCTTCGTCACCTTTATATGTAATTTTAAAAATAATAATGAGCTAGTTAAACACATTAACTTCTAATTTTAAAATTTGGATTAAAATACCATTTTGATCCCATATCTTCTGATTTTAATTTTAATTTATATATTTTAAAATTTATTAAACAATAATAATATTTATGTAATAAATATAATTGTGAATATATTTTCATAAAAATATTAATAAATAAAAAGTACTTTTGTAAAGCATGAATTAACAAAGTAATAATGATTAATTTATTAACAACAATTTAATAAGTTTTTGTGGTAATTTCTCAAACTAAAATTTCAAGAATGCGATTGAAGCAGCCAATATCAACTTTTTATTTTATTTTTATTTTTTTAATTTCTCAACCATTTCAAAAGTTTGGCAAATTCCTAAATTAGCCCCGAGTATTAAAATTTGAGCTGAAAATTGACAATAAAAAATTTAAAATAAAAAGACACGATATATTTTAGTTTAAACGTAATTTTGTATTTTTAACTTTTAATTTTGTTTAATTTTTGTTCCATTTGCTTTTAAAAGCCATTTCGGTTATTTGTATATCATTTTATTAATCATTTGCTTTCAACTTATATCTAGTTTGAGTACATGCTCACATCAACAAGTTAGCACACAAATTTAAAGCCATCAAATTATCTTAAATAAAGGAAATATGATTATCAAAATTATGAGTGGATTTAGTATGGGTTTAAGAGAGGGCTCGAGCCCCCTTCAATTTTATACTCTTTATATATATAAACTGTCATAGTATCAAAACCACTAATTAACTTAATATTAAGTTTACCAAAACATTATGTAAAATGATAATTGTGTGTTAAACTTTAAATGAAACAATAATTTTAATTACAGATCTTACAAATATAGAATAACAACAAATCTATAAATGGAGTGTAACTCATGTAGTAGAAAATACTTGCTTCCCATGCCAAGAGTCGCGAGCTTTGATTCCCTCCACCTTCATATTTGTTTTATAATCCAAATTATGTATATATTTTTTTGTTTTTATATGTTCATTAGTTTTTTAGAAATAACAAAAAAAAAATTTGTAATAATTTAATACTTATGACGTGATATGAACATATTATTTTTTTCTTAAGTCGGAGGTTCAAACCATCGTACTCTTATCAATGTTAAATTTCCACTGAAAAAAATGTCGTTGAAATGTAATGAGGATATATATATATATATATATATAAAACAATAAATTGATTGGGACGATATCTAATAAACTACAAAAAGACTAAATTTTCTTGTACTAAAAATTGACACAAAGGATTTTTTTTAGCAGCGTTAGATTGTTATTGTTATTAGGGTACAGAAATGTTTTTTAAGCCTTCTTTTGTATTCCTTATTTTTATAAAATAAATTAATATCAAATGACATCAAATCCCTTGGAATAAAGTTTCTTGACTACGGTTACAGGGAAATGGTTTATTATTTAAAATTTTAACATGAAACTTGAGAATTAAAAATGGAATCAAATAAAATAATTTATTTTTCTAAATCTCTCCTACCTTGTCATTCTCTTAGGGGCGTTTGGAACAAGAAATTAGTTAGTCGTAGCTTATTATAGTTGAGTTAATAGTTTGTTGAAGTGTAGATTATTTTAGTTTGGGTTATAATAGTATGTGTGTGAGTAGTAAATTATTTTAATTTGAGAATGAAATAGTAAACATTATAGCAAATAATAAAAAAAAATGATGAATATAAAATAGTAAAAACTATAGCAAATAGTAAATAGAGGTTTTGAAATAGTATTGACTGTAACTAATTGAGAGTTTTGAAACAGTATTTACTGTAACAAGAGTAATTATTACAGTATTAGGATAATTTTTGCCCCAAACATCCAATTAGTCTTAACCTACCATTTTTCATTTTGGAGTTCCCATGGATAACAAGGTCACAAACACAACTAATCCACAAGATGAGAAAGAAGAGAAAGTAGAGAGAGAAAGGGGAGACTTACTCAAATACTTAGATCTTCGTTCAACCTTTATTTTTTTATATTTAAAAATTAAGCTTGTTTTCTTTTCTTTTCTTTTTCTTCTTACAATAGTTAGTATATTTCTTAAATATAGAATTTGAATTCTCACCCAAATTCTAAATTTGAAAAAACTATTTTTTTAGTTTTTAAAAATTGACTTGATTTTTTAAAATATTAATAAAAAACAGATAACAAAATACAAAGTTTAGAAGTGAAATTAGTTCTATAAACTTAATTTTCAAAACATATTAATAAAAGTTCAAATGGGAATAGGTCAAATAATTACTGAACCGTTCAAGTTGATACAACATAATAAATTTAATGTCGAGATTGATTTTCATTTTTCTTTAAAAAAAGGGTTAAATTGGGTTTTCCAATATTGTTTCATAATGTTGAGAGGAAAAATAATGATAATATAATAATAACAATAAGTCGTCGGGTCGGGTCGGGTCGGGTCGGGTGTGAAATAGAAGTAAACTGAGGATGGTCCGAGTCCAACGTTGTCCTTATCCACTTTGTTTTTGTGTGTTTGTATGGGCACGTGATTGTTCCCCACTTCCCCCCTCCCCTTCATTTCTAAGATTTTCATTATTTTCTCCAAAAAAAAAAAAAAGAGTAGTAATTTATTTTTCTCCTTCCTTCTTCCACATCTTAACTGCAAAATCTCCATTGGGTCCCACCCATTTGGGCCCCACCTCCCCTGTTTTCTTTTCTTTTTACTCGCACCATTCTTCCCCTCCTTCTGTGCCGTACCTCATCATCTCCCCTTCTCCCAACCTTTTTTTATTTTTTTAAATTTTTTTTTGGTCAACTCCCACAATAGCCTACATTACTCTTCTTTTTCTTTTTCTTTTTTTTTCTCCCTTTGTTTTTCTTTCACGTTGGCTTTTTATGCAAATAAATAACTAGGTTAAAATCAACTGTTCCAAAAAAAGAAAAAAAAAACTTTTTGAATCCTAAATTTTGAATATATTTTCTAATTGATTCTGAATTTTGAAATATTATATTTTTATTACTTAATTTCGAGTTTAGTTTCAATTTAGTTCATAAGTTTCAAAATGTTGCAATTTTGCCATTGAGATGTGAGTTTTGTTTCAATTTGGTCATTTGATTTTAAAGTTTATCGTTTTTAATTTTGATTTTTTATTAAATACTCACTCTCAATATTTAACATTAATGTCTATTGATTAACTTAAAATAATTAAATTAATTATATTTAATTAAGTTTCACACTTTTTTTTTCGAAATGAATATATCTCAACTGACATAATACTTGTATTATCAACCTTATAATCAAAAGTTCATTCTCCCATATTATCAAAATAATAATAATGATGATGATGATTATATTTTGAAACTCTAATGAAAACTATACCCAACATCTAAGGATCAATAGCATACTTTTCCAATAAAAAAATAATTTTAATTATTGTTATTTCATTTCCCCTGTATCTTATTTTTAATAAATTTAAAGTTTATTTTCATCCAAATTAGTTGAGCTATAGTTTTTGTGTAATAAATTACACCATGTGAATTTGAGGAAAAATCGATAAAAACTAAGTCTTGTCTGAAAATTATAAGTGAATTATTAAACTTTTGACCTTGAAAATTCATTAACTAAAATATAATGAAATTCAGAGTACCAAAAAAATAAATAATCATAATTTTTTTTTTTTTTTAATTTTTAAAAAACCATATCTTTCGTTTTAACCCTTGTCCACTTAGTTCCGATCAATTACAAGGTGTAAATTCTATTTACTTTGTTTATTAAAATGTCCACTTTGTTCTAAATACTTTTAAGTTTTTTTAGTTAGGGTACGAATATAAATACAAAATATATATATCTGTTAAAATACCATTTTTTAGAAATAAGTATATTAAGGAAAAAACAAACTTAATATGAGGAAGATCTTCAAGTGAAGTAGAGACACTCTATTCAGAAAGTGATCGTCCCAAAAAAGCCCTTTTAGCCCCTCACCAGATAAAGAGACACTACAAAAAATATCACAAGGAAGCCAAGCCTCCGTCGCAAGAGCATGAACAACTTGATTGTAAGCCTTTTTACGAAAAGAAAACCTTAGAACATTCACCTGAGGGATGAGGAGAAGAATATCCTCAGCAACATTCGACGTCTCTAATAAATCCAGACAATCCTTATCTAGGAGTTTGATAATCTTCAAAGACTCAACCTCCAAGGGGAGATAACATGCATAAAATTTGACTTTGATATTTTTCAAACGATCTAAATTTGCAAAACTTTTAAGCGCTGTGACCGGCCATTTTGGTTAAAATACCATTTTGATTATTTAGTTATTTGATTAATTTTTTTTTTACAACTATTTGGAGTGGGAAAACGAAATACTCAAGGGACGTTTGAGGCAAAGATTATCCTAAGATTATAATAATCACTTATTGCTACCGTAAATACTATTTTGTAGTTCTTAATGGGCTATGATCAATACTATTTTAAAACTCACATTTGCTATAATATTTGCTGTTTGTTACAATTTTTACTATTTTACATTTATTATTTTTTTATTCATTACTATAATATTTAGTATTTTTCTCTCAGACTAAAAAAACTTACACCTCAAACACATACTGTTATAACCAAAACTAAAATAATCTACACTCAAACAC
This sequence comes from Benincasa hispida, assembly GCF_009727055.1. Taxonomy (NCBI): domain Eukaryota; kingdom Viridiplantae; phylum Streptophyta; class Magnoliopsida; order Cucurbitales; family Cucurbitaceae; genus Benincasa; species Benincasa hispida. Next base: position 72,349,588 of record NC_052359.1, on the reverse strand, counting down.
AAACTATTATAAACTAACTATAATAACTTAGGACTATAATAATCAACTTCTTGCCTCAAACGCTCTCTTAAAGGTCAACAGTACACAATTTATGTAGTTGAATTAAGTGTATGTTGGCTACTAATTTAAAGATTTATTAAAAATATATGGATAAATTTGGACATCTGAAATTTCATAGACTAAAATGTCAAAGTACATTGATCGAAATGATATATATATATATATATATATATATATACATACATACATACAGTTTTAATCTTTGCATAATATCTTTTTCTCTTATCAACCAAATTTCTATTTTCGTTCTTAAAGAACATTAAGGAGTAAAATTGGCAAAAGATTGAAATAATATAAATTATATTATAAACCTAAATAAAAATATATGAAGTGTAATATACCATTTCAATGTCCATAATTTACATTTAATTTCATTTGGATCTTTATTCCTGTTGCTTTTCTTTTAAGAAAAAATAATTTTTTTATTTATAATTTATTACTTAACATATTTTCTTGTTCTTACTAGAACTTAACAATATTCTTACTTGACATTTTGTTTAGACACTCAACTTATTACCTTTTTCAATTGCATCAAAAGGGAATTTGAAATCGACCACCAAATATAAAATAAGAATTTATTTTGTTTTTTGAGCAAAAATAAAAAAATAATTGATACTAGATTTTTGGTGTTATTTATAATTTTATAAAGAAAGGGAATTTTTATGTACAGTTGAGAAGAAACCAATGATTCCTTTTTCTTATTTATTTTTTTAAGAAATAATTAATTTTAATTTATTTCCCCAATCTTGTGATTTGACTCGACAATTAACCAGAATTGACTACCATCTGATGTCCGCTTCCGTACGATAAGATCCAGAGCTCCGATTCCGATTTGTTACGCCTCCTTCTCTTCCACCGGCCCCATCAGTTCCCGGTTATCTCCCAAATCCACAAATTTCTATCCTCTGCATTCCCTCCCACAGTATTCCACCACGTCACCCTCTCCCAATGGCCATCCTCAACCCACGTGCGCCCTTCTCACGCGTGCGAGCTGCACTTTTGACTTTCAAATATTAGTTATTTAAAGTTAGCTTCTATCTATATTTGTTAAATAACAATAATATTTTTCATGTGAGAAAATACAATATAAATATATTTCAAATTTTTTTGAAGAGGTATTGTAATTAAAGTGTGGGATGGGAGAATCGAATCTTAAACCACGAGGTTGATAGTATAAATATTATGCCAGCTAAACTCTTGTTGGCAATATATTTCAAAGTGTTGGACTTCATTAAATTAAGTTTATAAATGTATTTTCCATTTTTTTAGCGTATTTTCATATTCTAAACCAAGTTTTGAAATAGTGCTTAACTTTTTTGTTTTAAAATTAAGTTATGAAGGATCCTTTTTTTACTATAAGGATGAAGGCTATCGTAAATAAGTAGTGAAAAAACAGGCAATATTTTTTAAAATTATTTATCAAATGAGACTTAATAGATGAAAATGAGTCAATATGAGCATTATTCGCTAAATATGTATTCTTGATCACTAGATATGAGATTCAAATTTTCTACCTACAAATTATCAAAACTATACAGAAGAAAATAAAAAAAAAAGAAGAAAAGATGAAGACCAATTACTTTTTGTTTTTGGAAAAAATTAACAAATAAATCAACATTTTAAAGATTTATAGAAAGTAAAGAAGACTAAATTTTTACATTTAAAATTACAATGATTAAAGAATAATCTAACTGCACTCATGTTTATGCATTTTTTTCGAATCACAAAATATTGGGACTGGAAATTAGAATAGGCAGCGAAAAGATAGTTATATCTAGATACACCAAAATATTTTCATAATTAAAATAAAAAATACTTTAGAGAGAACAAAATGATGTTTTTTAAATTAAAAAAAATCAACATATATTCCTGCCACGTCATTAGATATTTTGTATGATTTTAATGTGGCGGGTCGCAGCGGATAACCCCTCGCATCCACTTTAACTTTCATGTCGAGTGAATTTAGGATGAATTTGCCTGAAATTTGACACAAATGGGTGCGGTTAAATTATTTCCAAGGTTTCCACTTCCTCCGTGCAGCCTCATAATTTTATCATGACCCAACAAATCAGATAATTCCACGCAAGCACCAAATTGACAATACTGCCCCTCATGGATTCGTGGCGGAATCTCGTTGGAGAAAAAGAAAATAATTGAATACCAGATATGAATCAGAAGTAGACGAATATTACTCAGTGCGCTTTGTTTTTATGTTTTTTTTTTTTTTTTTCTTTCCTTCGAGTTCTCTTTTTGCTGATATTGGGTAGGCGATTTTCTCAAACGAGGAAAATAATAATAATTAATTAAAAAAAAAAGAAATAACGAATAAAATTTTTTATTGGGTATTTTAAATTATAATTATTTTATTTTCCATGAAAAAAGCAAAAACATTGGGTTTGGAGATGGAGGAAGAACAAGCTCTCTTCTTCTTCGTTCTCTCTACTCGCAGTTTCTCACTCTCCAGAGTCAAACGCTCTCTTCCAAGCTCTAGATCGATCTCTCTCACTCGTTGAATCATCATTGACTTCCATCTCCCCTCTAATTTTTGGTAAGATTGTTTCCCCTCTTCGATCCCTACTTGCGATCTTCTTTTTCATTTTCTCTCGCTCTGATTTGCGATGTTCTTGTAATCTAACGAAATGAAAAATATTTGGAAATACTTCGATCCCTCTTTGAATGATCTTAGCTGATATTTGTTGATTTTTACCCTTTTCCTACGATTTTGGTGTTTTGGTTGAGCTTGATTTTGTGGAGAACTGTTTGATGATCGATCCATGGTTTGATTCTTAAAAATTAACTGTATTTTTTGGTTTTATTCTGGTGTTTGATCCGCGTTGTTTTGGTTTTTATGTATAATGTCTTGGATCGTTTGAAAATAGAGGATCCTGAGGATTTTTTTTCTTTGTTTTATCAGATTTTATATTGTTGTTTTTACAAAATTATTATTGACATTTGACTGTTGTTTTTCTGTTATGATTTTGAGGTCCTCCACTTCTAAAATAGTGTATTTTTATGTAACAAAATCCAAAAAATATCTACTTGTTGGTTTGGGGAAATAGAGATGAGGTGGAACTTACACTTCTGAAATGAAATTTGTTATTATTATTATTATTATTATTATTATTATTATTATTATTATTATTATCGAAATATTAAATTAAATTCGGGATGAACTCCTTGACAAAAATTCTATTTTAGAAAAAAGTTGTTATTTTTTAAATTAAAAATTTGGATTAAGGATTATAAATTAGGGTTGGGATAATTTATGTAAATAATTGACGGTTTTGTTCGTAATTTTCTCTTTAACGTTCCACAAATTATAAAATTTATTAGCAGATTTTTTTTTTCAGTTTTGTTTTCCATTTTCTCGTCTTCTTGTCTCTTCTTCTTCTTCTAATAGAATTTACGAACCTGTTCTAAGAATTTGTCTGTATTTTAGTGCTCATAGAATCTGCTGAATCTGATTAAATCTCTTATCTTCAATCTTGTTTGATACCCACTTTCCTTTGACATAAATGATATATAAAATTTACGCCGATAACCATTCATTTTTGTGTTGCATCTTTTTGTTTACTGGAATCCTATTCTACTCCGGTTTGATTCCATTGACATTAACTTTTGAATTTGCTAACTTTTCCCTCCTTTTATTCTGTCATGTTGATTGTAACTCACCATAAATTTTGAACTCTTTTTTGTGGCATGGTTTCATGAGTTCAGCTGGCATTTCTCCCAATGAAGGAAGCATGTTTTGTGGTTTAGAGCTAAAGCCCATATCGTCTTTGAGAAATTTCTTCGTCACATTTGATTGTGTAATCCCTTGGAACCAGCCATGAATAACTTGACTGTCGAAACAGAAGATGTCTTTTCCAGCTTGCTCGAGCTTGCTGCTAATGATGACATTGATGCCTTCAAGAGATCGATTGAGCGCGACCCTTCTGGTATTGATGAAATTGGTTTATGGTATGGCCGCTTACGTGGTTCGAAACAAATGACTAATGAGCAGAGAACTCCTTTAATGGTTGCTGCTACTTATGGTAGCACTGAGGTTCTGAAGCTTATTCTTTCTCTTTCTTGTGCTGATGTTAACCGCGCCGTTGGTCTTGACAGAAGCACTGCCCTTCATTGTGCAGCCTCAGGTGGGGCTGCAAATGCTGTAGATATTGTGAAGCGGCTCTTAGCTGCTGGTGCTGATCCTAATATGGTTGATGGGAATGGACATCGACCTGTCGATGTGATTGTTGCCCCTTTAAGGCATGGCGAGGTTAAATCAACCCTTACAGAACTTCTTAAGACAAATGGTTTGTCTGGTGAAGGAAATCTTGATGTTTTAACAGGTGCTAGAAATTCGCATTCTACTCGCCCTTCGTCTCCTCTGAATGTTCCCTCATCAGCATCGGAATTAGTTTCTTCTCCAACAAAGTCGAAACTAAGTGATTTTCCAATGTATTCTGTATCTGAGAAGAAAGAATACCCTGTTGATCTTTCTCTTCCAGACATCAAGAATAGTATCTACTCAACTGATGAATTCCGAATGTATTCGTTCAAGGTTCGGCCCTGCTCACGTGCTTACTCTCATGATTGGACTGAGTGCCCCTTTGTTCACCCTGGAGAAAATGCCAGAAGGAGGGATCCAAGAAAGTTTCATTATAGCTGTGTACCCTGTCCTGATTTTCGGAAGGGCGCTTGCAGACGAGGAGATATGTGTGAGTATGCTCATGGGGTGTTTGAGTGTTGGCTGCACCCAGCACAATATCGAACCCGCCTTTGCAAAGATGGCACAAATTGCTCAAGAAGAGTGTGCTTTTTTGCACACACCACCGATGAACTGCGCCCTCTGTATGTTTCGACTGGGTCTGCTGTTCCATCACCGCGCTCTTGTACTTCTGGGGCTTCTGCCATGGATTATACTACAGTCATGAATCTTCTACCTGGTTCTCCATCTTCGGTCCCTGTGATGTCTCCATCACCGTTCACTCCTCCGATGTCACCATCTGCCAATGGCATGTCTCACTCGTCTGTGGCTTGGCCCCAACCGAATGTACCTGCCTTGCATCTTCCAGGAAGCAATATTCAATCCAGCCGCCTAAGATCATCTTTGAGTGCTAGAGACATGCCTGTAGAGGACTTTGATTATCTGAGTGATTTTGATATGCAACAACAGCAGCTCCTTAACGACTTGAATTGTCTTTCTCAACCACCGTTAAGTTCAAATTCATTGAACCGTTCTGGTCGGCTGAAAACTATGACTCCTTCGAATCTCGACGATCTATTCTCTGCGGAGAGTTCGTCTCCCAGATACTCTGATCAAGCTCTGGCTTCAGCTGTTTTCTCCCCTACACACAAATCAGCAGTTATCAATCAATTTCAGCAGCAACAGAATATGTTGTCACCAATCAATACAAATTTCTCTCCTAAAAATGTTGATCATCCTCTATTGCAGGCTTCTTTTGGTGTTCCATCATCTGGGAGGATGTCCCCACGAAATCTGGAACCCATCTCTCCAGTGGGCTCTCGCTTGTCCATGTTAGCTCAAAGAGAGAAACAGCAACAGTTTCGCAGCCTCAGCTCACGTGAACTTGGTGCCAATTCTGCTTCTATTGTTGGTTCTCCTGCAAATTCTTGGTCCAAATGGGGACCTTCAAATGGAAGACCTGATTGGGCAGTCAATCCAGATGAAATAGGTAAACTTCGGCGATCATCGTCATTTGAGCTTGGGAACAATGGAGAAGAGCCGGATTTATCATGGGTTCAATCACTTGTGAAAGAATCTCCAACCGAGATAAAAGAAAAGCAGGCTCATCCCAATTTGGGTGGCGATAGTTTTGTATCTTCTGGTGAGAGTTCTAACATGAACTCACAAATGGAGTCGGTCGATCATGCTGCATTAGGAGCATGGCTGGAACAAATGCAGCTCGATCATCTCGTCGCGCAACAGAACTGAAGTTGTTTCGATGGAGGTAGTTAACTACAGTTATATTTTGGTATATAACATGCCTTTTTTTAGATTTTTGTTGTTGGGCATGGGAAGAAAAGATCCATAGTAACAAGGCAAAGGGGGGGAGTTAGCGTAGCCCTCACTTGAAGGAGATGATTCATTTTCACCATTTTTAGTACAACAAAATGTTAAGTCAGGAAGGGGAGAAAACCTATTAGTTGTTAATGTCGAAAAATTTAGAACCCAGGTTAGGTTTTATTCTTTTGCTTTCAATATTTTGAAAAAAAATTTAGATCTACAAGGTTGCCATTTTTTCTCTCTCAAAAGCCCTTGTTGTGAGGAGCATCATGTTTAATTGTAATGAACATCCTATCACATTCACATCTTAATTCATCACTTCGTTCGTTTACTAAACCAAGCAATTCCCACTTCTTTAGTCGTCTCCCATTTTCTTATCCATCAAATCTACGAACTCTGTCAATAACTCAATGAAAAAGCTTGTGGATTGATTGGAAACTTGTTTGGGGAAAGAACTTGATTCCAAATAGTGGGGATTTTTTTGGCCCTCCTTTTATGTGAAGATAAGAACATGGATTCTTTTGTAGATTATCCCAATGGAATGATTAGGTTAATGGGAATTTTAGGGTAATTTTCTAATGGTCAAGTCATTATCAGTTGATGTTGATTTGTTTGAAGGATCGGTTCTTGGATACTTGTTATTTTAATAATCTCCAGAGATAATATTCATGTGCCCAAATCTTTCTATAATCTTCTGGAAATAGATGCCTTTTTTGTTCTCTTTTGATATTTTGTATATTTTTAGATTACATCCATTCTGGAATCATATGGAATTTGGTTCATTTATAAAATGAAAGTTGAAGGACAATTTCTTTGTTTATGAATTGTGAATACTAGGTTTGAATCTTCATTTTATTTTATTTTGGGTTCTGAACTTCTAAAATGTTTATGTTTTTCTGAAATTTGTAAGAAAATTTCGCCATTTTGGTATTTAAAAGTTTAATGTGTATATTTTACAAAATGACGGTTGAGAAAGTCCTTTTCTTGTTTGTTGAGGTCCTTTTTTGGTAATTATTTTGTTTTTTAAAATTAAGCTTATGGATATTACTTCACTTTCAATTTTTTTTTTTTTTGTTATCTACCAAGTTATCTATTTTTCACCAATAATTTAAAAAATCAAGCCAAATATTGAGAATTAAAAAAAATAGTTTTCAAAATGTTGTTTTTATCATTGGAATTTAATTTAGAATTTAATTATTGTATTTAACACGATGCAAATCATTGTAATAAATGTAGATGAAATAGGTTTGATTAAAAAAAAAAAAAAAAAAAAGCCTTAAGTTAAACTATGTTTGTCTTTTTGGTTTTAGTTTTGGCCTGGTTCTCTTGTATTTTTCTTTTTTAAATTAAAAGAAAGCTTAAAGCTATTGTAGTTTGACATTTTAACTATATTTTAATACCTATCTCTTTAATAAACTTGTCCAAAGGCATAAACAATTAATTATAACATTTTAAAATCAATTGCCAAAATCAACATAAACATATAAAGTATGCTGGTTTAAAGATTTATTATTTCTTCAATGATAAGTGCTTTCGCACATGACGTATTTTTTAAATTTATTTCTATTTTGGCTAAATATATCAAATAGCATTCAATTTATTAGGTAACTCTCAATTTAGTTATTTATACTTTGAAATTTTCAAATGTACCCTTAGTATGTAAATGATTTTTAAATAAGTTTGTTAGTTTTTTTTTTCAAAAGAATTGTTATATATTTGGTGTGATGTTATTTCCTTACGAATGAGTAACATATTCAGGTTCAAGTCTATCAATAAAACAATATTTAATAATAAAGGATTTTTTATTAACAAATTTTAATAAGAGAAATTTTCACAAATAGGAAAAATGTCAAACTATTTATAAAAATAGTAAAAAAAATACTGATAGACACGGATAGATTTCTATCAACCGCTATCAATGATAAACTTATATAAGTTTCTATAGCATTGATAGTATCAATGAGAAACTTCTACAAGTTTCTATCACTTATAGACACTGATAAACTTCTATCGGTCTCTATCAATGATATACTTCTATTAATTGCTATCATTGGTAGACACAGATAATATAATGACCTGACTTTCTAGGACTAGTATTGGATCGTTATTACATGCATGCATAAATCTCAAAACGTCTCTTTCACGAAATATGACTAAATCCAAAAGAATTTCATAAATCCAAATAGCTGAAAATCTTTGATCGAGGTCCCCTCTAAAACGTAAATTCAAATAAGAAACATAATTTAAAACATTTGACTGTTAACAACTGTAACATGAAAAACATGTGCGTAAGCTTCTGTCTGGTCCCAATGGCACGAATTCATTCTTGTCATTCGTTGATCCGTTCTTCCCTTACCTGAAAAACAAATCATAAGAAATGGTGAATATAAAAATACTTAGTAAGTGACCAGTTATTGGGCCCACTAGGTATTTTAGCCTTCCTATCGAGACACAGGTGTACATCACGTATCATAGGCACAAGCATAAAGGGTGAATCTGAAGGCACACTTTCATAGGTAATGATCCTAAAGGAACACATATCATGTAGTTTAGTGAACCCAAAGGAACACATAACAATAGTGGTGATCCTTTAAGGACACCGAATCAATCATAAATGATGAACTCAAGAGTTCACAACATAAAATGTACATAGCCTGATAGGAGTGCTAACAGTCACCATTAGTTCAACATGCAACATACAACATCCAAATTTCGTTTCAAACCATAAACATGTTATCATGATCTTGGTAGCATAATTCATAGGTTTCCAGAACACTCTCAACCGTCCAACCATTAGTAAATCATAGCAAATAATTCCATCACAAAAATAACATGCTTTCACATATATACACAATCTTAACATCAATTTGGTTAGGACGTCTAGTTCGTGGGCGAACCAGAAGTAAACCACTTACCTCATTTTAAGCACAAAAAGAATATCCAAGCAAAGCAATCTTCAACAAAAGTCCCGATTTAAAACCCATAATCTAAATCCAAATTTAACTTCAACCCTTAGGACCTAGTTTCATTCACCAAATTGACCAAATAACTCCAAATAAATTTACCCAAAGTGTCGTTTGATCCGAATTGCTTCCAAATTTAGCACGGTTGGTGAAGACTAAAGAGTCTTGGAGAAATCTTGGAAGAATCTTAGAGCTGAAGTTTTTATTCATTGATTAAATTAAGTGATAAGTTCCCTTTAAATAGGCCCAAAGAGAAAGGACTTGTACACACCTAATTAACCAACTAACCTAACCTCTTTTAAATAGACCCAAAGGAGAAGGGTTTTGTCACAACTATTCTAAAATTAAAACTGAATTTAAAAAAAGAACACAATCTGTCATTTTACAAAAAAACATCTAAAATACCCTTTTTACAAGAAATGCCCAAAATACCCTTAATATCCCTACATCAACTCGACCCCCTTAGAATTAAACTCGTCCTCGAGTTTTAAGTTGAAAGCTTGAACTGATTCGGGGCTTGATAAAGGAAGATGTCTACAACATTGAAAGTATTGTTTATGTTGAATGAAGATGGGAGGTTGATCTTGTAAGCATTATCACTGTATTTCTCAAGGATAATAAATGGTCCGAGCTTTTTGTCATTAAGTTTGTTGTATGCTCCTTTTGGCAAGCGGTCCTTTCGAAGATATATCATACAAGGTCTCCCAGCTTGAATGAAACATGTCTTTTATGACTTTCTGCTTGAGCTTTGTATGTGGAGGTTGCTTTCTGTAGGTGGTTAATGACTTCCAAGTGTAGCTCTTGAATACGTTCAACAAGTTGTTCAACTTCTTCGCTAATATCTATGTTAGAAGGAAGAGTTGTAAGATCAAAAGTCAAACAAGGAGGTTTAGTATATACAATCTCAAATGGACACTTTCATGTTGATCTATTCCGCATGTTGTTGTAAGCAAACTCCGCTTGAGGTTAGTGTCTCATTGTTTTGGTTGATTTCCACTTAGACATCAAAGCATATTACCCAATGTTCGGTTTGTAACTTCTGTTTGACATCCGTTTTTGGGTGGTTTGAAGAGCTAAATTTGAGGTTAGTGCCAAAATGTTTCCACAAACTTTTTCAAAAGAAAAAAAATCATAAATTTGACATTTCTATCAGACACAATTGTCTTTAAAATTCCATGAAGCCAGACAATATCTCGAAAGAAAATATTAGCAATGTTCACAACATCATATATTTTCTTACAATGTATAAAATGAGCCATTTTGCTAAATCTATCAACAACGACAAATATAAAGTTAAACCCCCTTTGTGTCTTTGGCAACCCTAATATAAAATCCATCGATAAGTCCTCCCAAATGTTAGTAGGGATTGGAAGAGGAGTATACAAACCGGTGTTTTGAGTGTGACCTTTGGAGATTTGGCAAGCAAAGCACATTTTTACTAAATTGTTGACGTCTTTTCGAAGCCAAGGCCAAAAAAATCGTGTGGCAAGGGTTTCATAGGTTTTGTCACGGCCTAAATTGATGGAATGTAGACGCATGCAACGAGAGTAATCATAATTAATAAGCACTCTAATTACACTTAATTTGAGTTCTAAAAGTATGCAAAAACAGTTTTTCAGTCAAGAGGGTTTCCAGAACATTTACCTTTGTAGAACCCTCCAAATTCGAGCAGCTCTCCATGAATTTGAGCTTCAAATCAATAGTAGACCACAGAGAGTGTCTTCTCTACTATTTTCAGCTTGAATTTGATTGGTGGAACTCAGTATTCAAGTGAATTGAAGTGGGAATAGGAGAGGGTTTGAGAGATAGAGAGAATTATGCAAAAGTTTCAGAAGTTCCAGCATTCCTCTTCCCAATCTGAAAAATTGGAAGCTTTTATGTAATTGATACATGCAGCCACTAAAGGATAATGTTGAATGTCACTTCAATTTGCATTTGGAAGTGGGCTAGGTGTAGTAATTAAATGTTGAAATGTGGAAATCCATTAAAATTTCTAAACTTGGAAATTTCCACTAACAAATTTGATTTTTCAATTTGATTTTTGACTTAATTCAAAATTAAATCAATTTAAAAATCAATTTCTAAAATTGAATTAAAAATTGAAAAAATAATTTGATTTTAATTAATTAAACAATTTTGATTAATTAAATAATAATTTAATATCAAATATTAAATTAATTAAACACCTAATTCGTACGTGAATCCTATTCATGTAATTAATATTTAAATCAACATTTAAATATTTTAAACTCTCCAAATACTTTTAATTTTGACAAATTTAAACGTTTTAGTTATATCAAATATAAATAACCAAACCCTAAATTGAATTTGAACATTTCAAATTCAAAACGCAAATTTCGATTTTGAACATTTCAAATCCGCTCAATGCAATAATCGAAGATATAATTTTACGAGCTAGTAGAGGACCTTATGGACCTATAGATCATGAGCTCCGACGAATTGAGATTAATTGATTAAACTCTTTAAACCGAACCAATCAATATTCGTTAACTACCGTAACACACTACTATAGCTCAATAGTTGCACTTTTCTCACTGTAGGTATATTTCTGTCCATTTTAACCATAATCAGTAAGTCGATCATTCACAGGTCGTTCGTATTTACAACTGGGTTAAAAATTATCATTTTGCACCTGTAAATACATCTTGCTCCTTAAGCTTCCACTGATCCTCTATTGAACAATTGGTTTATAGTCCAACTAATAAACCATATCCTTCTCGGTCATGAGAAGGCGAAGCCTCGTTGTTCAAGACCAGAAATCAGTACTTAAGAGAACAACCTTTCTGCTAACCTTAAGTCAGGTAGGAATGAATTCCTTCTTGCTGAACTATGTTCCCAGCTATCTATCCAGTCTTATCCCCAAAATGGAAGGTTTATTGAGCAGTGGTATTGGACTACTCTCATCTATATGGATCAAAGGATAATCCTGAATAAACAAGAGTTCATAGTTAGCTCAGAATTAAGATTAAGTTACCCTAGGTCATCAAATTTGAAATAGTCAGTTTTAACAGTAAACTATCGAAATAAAGAAAAGTGACTATTTCGAGGTCCAGTCCTATACAAACATCCTTTTCACATGATGCCCTTACTCGCATGTCTTCACATGAATGATTTTGGGATCACATCATTTGTAACAATTTACAAAGTGGGCCGCATCCAATAGTGTTACCAAGATGAGATACCTAATTTTATCCATATACTTATAGACTATTTTGGCTATATACTAAAACTTGATCTACTTTTATGTCTCCATATAAAGTAGACCATTTTGGCTATATACTAAAGTTAAAGTATTCATATTATAGTCATGGATTTTTTTATTGGATTTTTATAACAGAATGCAATATTAATAACAATTTATTGAATGAAAAACTCAATAGGTTAAATAGAATATGTTTTTAACATTTACGAATTGCGAGTTTTAGGACTTTTTCAACATAAATGAGATGCTAGGCCGTCTGAATGGGCTTTATGTTGGGGTTGATGCCCTAAATCTCGTAGGGTTCTATAGTTTGTAAACCTTGTATGAACAAACATTTAAGTGATTAATAATATTTTATATTTTATTCACTCTGTCTATGAAATATTTGATATTTTAGTTGCATTAACCACAAACCAATAAACTAACATCCATGGTTATCGTTGTAACTTAAACATGTATGTGGAGACATACAGGTGGATCATGTTTAAGTGATAATCTAAATGGTTTGTAGTATATGGATAAGGCTGGATACCTTATCCTGGTGATACTACGAGTATGACCCATTTTGTAGGTATTACAAATGTTATAAAGTGCTACAAAAGATCTGATCCTGATTATTCATGTATTAGACATACGAGTGGGGATTTTCTATACAAAAGAGTTTGTATAAGATCGAACCATGAAATGTTTAGTCTCGTTATATAACGCCGTTCATAATAGAGACTTTCATTTCACTAGGATGATCATAAGTAACATGACTTTAATTCTGAGTGAGTTGTGAAGAGCCTATGAGGGCGGTCCTTTGATTTACATGAGTGAGAGTGGCTAGATCGCTGACTCAACAAGCCTACCATTTTAGGGATTCTTCTGATTGAGGAGTTGGGAACTCAGCTACACAAGATAGAATTCATTCATTCCCCAAAGCAAGGGTAAGTAGATAAATTGCTTCCTTAAGGGCTGATTTTGGGTCTTGAATAATGTGGCGCCACACCCTCTCTTGGCTCGAGAGGGGTTTAATCATAATGACTATGATCTATGGGGCAAAACGGTGGTTTGGCCTAGCAATACTTACGAGCGATTTGTGAAGGGTCATCGTACTGTTGATTGGCTATATCCAATGGACATAGAAATATATCTGTAGTGCGAAAAGTGCAGCTGTCGGTCTTTAGTGGAGTACCCGACAGTTAAAGGATGGTAGATAATGTGATTAAAGAGTTTAATCAGTTATTTACGTACCGTTGGAGCTTCAAGCTACAGGTCCATGAGATCTCCTTGGTAGCTCAATGGATTTAGTTGAGAATCAGTTTTTGGGTTAATTTGAAATGTTCAAATTAATAAGAGGGAATTTAATTATATAATTAATTCAATTATATATGATATAATTGACATAATGTATTTGATATATTATTGATTAATTGGAGGAATAAATATTTGAATATGATTCAAATATATTTTCTATGAATAAGATTCATAGTTGTTAAATTTAATATAAATATGATTTATATTAAATGCCGTAAAATAGAGAAAAAGAACTATGATTTATATATTGTATATGATACAATATTAAAACTATAGGTTATAAATATAATATGATAAGTTGGTTATCATATTTATTTATATTATTAATTATTTGATAATTAAATCCTCTTTCTCTCTAACCACTATTAGTGGGAAGTTATTCGGTTTTTATGGCATTTTGGATAAATGAAATGTGTTTTTTTATGATTCCGAGTGACAAGCATTCACGATTGAAAAATCTTCTAGGTGATCGACTTTGAGAGACTATACGATAGCCCCATCGCCTACACGATTGTGACTTTCTTGCTATGCGATAGCTTTGTTCATTCCTCAATCGTCTTCTTCCTCCAACTCCAAACTACCCTCTAACCAAAATTAGCTAGAGCTCACCACTCCTGGATTCTCACATCGAGAATATCAAGGTCACTAAGTGGTAATGTCCCTTTTTGGTTCGAGTTTGTGTTGCTATTTGTTGTTGTTCATTTGGAGTGTTCGTGACTTGTTTGATGCATTCGTGAATGAGTTAGTTCGATGGATTAACTTGAAGAACGGTTCTTCAAAGGTATATCTCTTGAACCTTTGTTTATTATGAGAAAGCATGTTGTAATTTATATTTTTATGCATGATCTATTTATTTTACTGTAAATGTGTGTGTTCAATCGAAATGGGATTTGGACGATCCTCTTCTGCTCAAAGGTACTCTGTCAAAAGAGATCCTTCACTTCCATGATGATAGCCTCGCGTAAAGATCCTTGTGGGATGCATAACCTATTACCACAAAATAAAAAACCATTCAAAAGGAGATAGACCTTAGGAGGAGAGTTAGAGAAACATTTATGCCAAATATCATGGAAATCGGGGTCATTCTCATAACAATTTGGTAGATAGTCAAAGGCAATAATTTTACTTTGAAGCATGGTAAGAAGGGATGACTTTCTACTCAAGGCATCGACCACTTTGTTAGTGATTCGAGATGTATGCTTGATGATAACATCAAATTTTTGTATAAAAGAAATCCATCTAGCATGCATACGGTTTATATTTTTCTGAGAGTGAAGGAATTTTAAGGAATAATGATAAGTTATTAAAAAAATTCCTTGCCTATAAGATAATGTTCCCATTGATGGTGGGCTCTGACCAATGCATAAAGTTCTTGTTCATAGGTGGACCATTTTTGTCTAGCCTTGCTTAACTTTTCACTAAAAAACTTTAAAGGATGGGATTCTTGTGAGAGGATAGCTCCTATGCCAATAGAACTTGCATCTACAACTACTTCAAATTCTTTAGTAAAATTTTATCCGAGAGAGCTATAACTGGTAGGTTGGCTAATTTATCTTTTAAAGCATTAGAACTATCTAAAGTCTCTTTAAACCATGCAAATTTACCTTTCGTTAGGCAATGAGTTAAATGGGCAGCTATGGAACTAAAATTCTTAATAAATTTGCAGTAAAATGATGCTAAATCAAGGAAAGATTGTACCTCTTTTACCGATTTTAGTATTGGCCATTCTTTGATGGTTTTTGAGGGTTCGCTTGGACACCTTCTTGTCCAATAATGAAGCCAAGAAATTTGATGTTACTACATAAGAAGACACATTTCTTAGGATTGATGTATAGAGTATTAGATTCAATGATAGAGAATACTTCCTGGAGATGTGTAAGGTGGTCATTGACAGTCTTGCTATAAATTAGGATGTCATCAAAGTAAATGCCACACATTTTTTGATGCAAGGTAAAAATATTTGGTTCATAAGTTTCATAAAAGTTCTAGGTGCATTTGATAGCCCAAAGAGCATTACAAGCCACTCAAATAGTCCTTGGTTAGTTTTGAATGCGGTTTCCCACTCATCCCGCGATCTAATTCTTATTTCGTGGTATCCACTATGTAGATTCACCTTGGAAAATACCTTTGCACCGGCTAATTGGTCAAGTAAGTCCGAAATTCTTGGGATTGGAAATCTATATTTAATTTTTATCTTATTGACCGCATGACTATCTATACATAAATGCCAACTACCATTTTTTTTTTTTTTTGGAGCTAAAAGAGCTGGGACAACACAAGGGTTGAGACTAGGTTGAATATGTTTCTTATGTAAAAGATCTTGGATAATGGAATGGAGGGCTTGATACTCACCAATGCTCATTTGGAAGTGGGGCAAAGAAGATTCGGGGATGAAATCTATGTTATGTTGGATGTCCCGGAGTGGAGGTAGGTCACTTGGGACCTTAGTAATAGAGGGAAACATGTCTAAAAGGTTCTGCACTTTGCTATCCATAGGGGTTGGTAATAAGGCCTCGGGTTTGGCATGGGCAAATAAAGCTAGTTTGAATGTGTTTGCATTTACCCATGCTTTTTTATAAGGCATGATAGAAAATAAGTTTGCCTTGTGCTTCTCTTTGATGGTATGTTTGCTCATAAGAGTTTTCAAATCAATAGGGCACAAGGATCACCTCTTTACTCATCCATTCAAACTCATATGTGACAAATGCAAACACATTCAAACTAGCTTTATTGGCTCCACCTGCAGTCCGACACACTCATATGTGAAAAATCATCTATCAGCGTGGCACACTTGCAGTCCGACATAATCAAAATTTGGATATCATGTTCCTTGCCGTAGGGTGTGGGAGGGCAAAAAAAAAAGTGTTGGCTAAAGTGTTCAGTGACTGAGATGAGTCATACAAATTGCTACCTAGGTGGCTATATATGGTTAAGTAGACTAATCTCGAAACACGTGTAGAGTCGAGAGTGAAATAAACGCCTACTGAAGGTCATGTTATCCTAACTTCTGTATTTTGGGCATTTGGTCCGTGTATAGAAGCTTTTAATAAATGTCGATGGTTGTATAGACAACTATGCAAAGCAACAAAACTTGAAGTTTGCGAGATAGCTGGGCCTCTGATACTTTTGCAACTATGGGCTTGGGAGCGATTTCCAACAATGGGTCCACAACTACAACATTTAATGATACTCAGTTAGTTGGACGAGCCTACGGTTCTCAGTATGTTATTTTAATTCAATTTAATCTTTATACGACTAATCTAGTTAATTTAGAATCTAAATTATCATTTTAAAAATTTAGTGGAGAGATAAATTTTGTGTAACTAGGACAGCCACACATGTAGTCAGCTAGTATAGATACATGTTTGATCTGCTTCAACCTGATTAGCTGCATTAATACTGAACCAAATTGATTATTTTATATTGATTTTTATTGTATTTGTCTTTAATATTTTTCAATATAATATTTTGTGTTTCAGATTATTTGGGAGCCTTCCAAACTTGGTATGCACACTTTGCTCAATTTCTGTACAAATGGTCAAAACATATGGCAGATGATAAGTCCTCTCATATGTTTTCACATTGGTGAGTGGAATCTTCCTGACAGGGTGATGAGACAATTCGGTTTTCAGTAGGATGTCACATGGGTGCTGGTCGTTGTGATGTTGAACGCTAAGCGATCGTGTACCTACGGGAGCTAAGTGATGTGTGAATTTGCTGTACGATAGCTCTACGCGATCGTTTAGCTTTTTCGTGGGAACTAAATGATACGTTGAATTTGCTAAACGATGGCGCTATACGATCGTTTAGCTACGATGTGCGCTAAGCGATGTGATGAATTGCTACACGATAACACTAAGCGATCGTGTAAATAAATGCTAAGCGATGCGATGATGTTCTATACGATATAGCTAAGCGATGACATGAAAGTGTTGGGCGATAGTGTTAAGCGATCGTTTAGTTCTATGCGATGGAGCTAAATGATAGCAAGGCGATGGAACTAAGCGATTGTGTAGTCCTATACGATAGAGCTAAACGATAGTTTAGCTTTTGACAAAACACTAAGAGATCGTGTACCTCTCAACATAAGGTGGTGACACTAAACGATCACCTTCAGCGCTACACGATCGGCCTTAGCAACACTTTGAGGTTAGACCGAGAGCAGCCGATTCGACCGGTTTTCTCAAGGTTCAATCTGGTTCAGCCTCAAAGGGTTTTGGCTGGTCCGGTTCAGACTCATCCAGCCCGGTTCAAGTTATTTGGATTTGGTTTGGAGCGGTTCAAAGACGATTTTGAAGCTGTTTGTAATAGTTAGGCATCTGTTTGCTTGTTTATGCCAAAAACGAAAATCATAATAGTTAGTATTTAATTGTTTATGCATGTGATGTATGTAATAATTAAATAACTCATGTATAAGCATACAATATGCCATGTAGATTTAAAACCCCACCATAGGAAGCATGTTACATGCATTGAAAGTATGTTATAATTGTTATAATATATAGTATGCATGTTAGGGTTGTGTTTAATATAATGGTTATATTAGATACCTTTGTTGAATGTTGTGGATGTTAAACATGTCTAAATTTTGTAAGTTGTTATAAAATTAGTTAGACGTTTAAAATCCATAATAAAGAACAGTTGCATGCTCACTTAGGTTAACAACTAATTTAAACATTAAAATAGATTGTTACCTTATAAAATACGGTTACAAACTCTTATCGGTTCATAAGCCTATCTAAGGCTGGGGGTACTTAAGTTGATGATTTACGAAACACCTCCTACCTGAGGATTATGACCGAATTATTGAGAGTTGTTAACTGATTTTATGAGCTTGCGTGAGCGATGTGAGGTAATAAAATGGTTTATCACCTAGACATTGTAGGTTAAATCCAATTATGGTCCCCACTTGTTGTTATGGAAATTTCGAAGATAGAGGGATATTATTCCTTCTGTTATGCAATCAGACCGTCAAATCTGCACAACCGTTAGGCGTACACGTGGCAAAATCCTCCGCATTTGCGTTGCTCAGCTGCATCCTTCAATCGAGTGTTCGCATGCGATGTTGTTTTTATTACCGCATGTGGTTGAAAGTCAGCTCTGGATCGACTGTCGTATTGCGTTGTCATTGCGTTCGTTTGAGTGGTTTCTCTACTCGGGGTTGTACGTATCGAAATAGTGATTATTCTTTATGAAGCAGACTGACTGCAGATTTCCTGGGCATTCATCCATCGGATAAGCGTCTCACAGATAACACAACTTACGGTCGTTTGAGCAATTGCGTTGACCTGCCCTTTTTTCGCTCCCGTGCTATTAATTATGATGCCTTGTATCAAACTCATCATCACAGTCATTCGGTTCTAAAGGGATGCGATGGCCCCGTTGTTCACATCACTATCTTTAATTCTTAATCTTTGATCGCTTTCTCGTCAGTCCTCGTGATTTTTGGAAATGCGATCAAGTATATTTTTGGCCTCCTCATATGTTTTATCTAGCAAACCTCCAGCTGCTGCTATATAGGCAGCGGTCTGCGAAGTAGAGTTCAGTCCTTGGTAAAAAAATCTCCATCTGTAAACAGTCTGGTAAGCTATTATGTGGATAGTCTCTTACCAGCATTTTAAACCTCGCCCAAGCATTGTTGAGCGATTCATCCGTTTCTTGTTCAAAATTCGTTATTAATTTCCTTCTCCTGGCATTTTCAGTAGGTGGGAAGTATTTCTTCTTGAACTTTTCCACGACTTGTTCCCACGAGGTTATCTTTCCCGGTTTGAGAGAATACGCCCATTTTCTTGCTTGATCGCGTAAGGAAAATGCGAACAAAGTTAGTCAAACTTCCTCGGTGGAGATATTCAGGAACACAAAAGTGTTACAGATTTCTATGAAGCTCCAGAGGTGGGCGTGTGGGTCTTCGCCACGCGTCCCTCAAAACCTCCCAGCAGTCTAGATCATCTGTAGCATTACCGGTTTCATTTCAAACCTCGACCCGTCTAGCACAGGCCTTATGATTCCTGGAGAGAAATCGTAGAGGTTGAGCGACGCATAATCCCGAATGGGTCTATTACGGTCATTCGCCAGAAGGATGGGTTGGCCATTATATTGTTTGCATTTGCAGCCCTTTCTTCCGGTTGTTTCGCCTTGTCTTGTTGTTGGTGGTTGTCTTTTAATCGTCGTCGAAACGTTCTTTCAATCTCTGAGTCGTAATTTGCCGAAGATTGAGGGCTCAAAGAAATAAGAAAATTTTTCGTTAGCACACTGAATTGCCGAAGTCCCCGGCAACGTCGCCAAAAACTTGATGCGTTATTTTATGCGGTGAAATAATGGAATGAATTGCGGTGATGGGAACATGTTGTGCAACAAGTTTTTTCAGCAGAATCTAAGTATAAATCCTACTGATGGGAACATGATGGGAATGAATTGCCCTGACCATTGGAACTTCCAGCAATTGTTGGGCGCATGTTGGCCACCATGTGCTTAGAATCACCTTCAGCTCCTTTGTGACTGATTGTCCTTCTACCTTGGGGTCAATACTGGCTTTCAGTGCATCGTCTACACTTTAATATTGTTTGCAACCTGGTCGCACAAGCTGTAATACTCCCAAGATAAAAAGTTTACTCGCAGAGACACAAAACTTAACAAACATTTAGTTGCAAGTCCCCAGCAACGGCGCCAAAAAATTGATGGCGGAAATTTGGAAGTCGATTTTACTCGACAATCAAATTCCCTTGGACGTGGTATGCGATGCATGTTCCTAAGATATGCGTTGATAGTCATGCATCGATGGTCATGCGTTGGAATGATAATGCGTTAACGAATGTATGCGATGACCATGCGTCCTTACAAGTTTTCTTGTGTTCACGGCAAGTATAACATGGACGCAAGTTTCTCGGGTAATTCGAGGTCGATCACAGGGACTTGTAGCTATAAGATTACGGTGATGTGCATGCGGCGGTTTAAATAAAAGAATGGAAGGGATGTTGCTTAGTTAATCCTACTTCTACTTCTATCTAGCAGACAACACAATGAGAATATGCATGAAAGGTAGAGATACGACAAACCTTGACATAAAATAAATGTATGGGAAAATAAATAAAATGCGGAGATGTTTCATTGCAACCCTTAAGAGTGACCGCAAGGGCAACCCTAGTCAATGCAAGCCAATGCGATCATGCTACACTCATGCATGACAAATCATTTTCCAATGCAAATGTGGTGCTCCTAAGTCTAGGACGCATGTGTTGAATGCAAAAGTGTCCATAGAGCTTATTCCTAAGTCTTTACTCTTTTCCTATGCGATGATGCAAAATGCACACAACGCTGCAGTGACCGCACTCAATTGTATCCTATCTCTTGGATGCATGTGATGGGTTAATAGCAAACAGTGCTTATTCCTAAGC
Organism: Benincasa hispida; assembly: GCF_009727055.1. Classification (NCBI taxonomy): domain Eukaryota; kingdom Viridiplantae; phylum Streptophyta; class Magnoliopsida; order Cucurbitales; family Cucurbitaceae; genus Benincasa; species Benincasa hispida. Next base: position 72,328,636 of record NC_052359.1, on the reverse strand, counting down.
TTTTATCTCTTGTATTATGTGTTCTAATCTGACTCTCTCAAGCCTAGATTTTGACCTGACCTTTCTAAGCCTAGATCTTGCCCTTAGACAACCCTCTCAAGTATCCCTAATGGACGAATGAAGCATACATACTACAAGACAATCGCATGAACTTGGTTGACGCAAGATTGTTACTATACCTAGTGAACAATGCACACATTTCTTAATGCGTCCAACCGCTTACCCTCCCGGACAGTTGATTGTTGCTGACTTTACTCATAGACAAGCAATGCGTTAGCCTATAGACAGGCATTGCAGCAGCATCACACTAAGCAAATAAGGTTACTCGCACACTCATGCAACGCACACCTCTCGATGGATTGCTACATGCTTCATATCCCTAATCCACACGACTAAGTATGCAATACCCAAGCAATCCCACTAAGTGTTGCAATGAAAGTAAAGATGCTAAGCAGAGAAGATGGAGATGGAGTTAAAGGAAACAGAGAAGTGCATTGAAAACAAGTGGTATTAATTCCTTAATCACAAAATGTCAAATAATACAATATAGGAAAAGAAAAGGAAAAGGAAATGACCGGCTAGAAGTAAAGACTTGCTTCCAGCGGATATGTGTCAAGGCTGCTGGTGGTGCCATGGATGGGCGGAGGAGCTGACTCTCTCGAGATCTAACTCCGGTCGAAGGCTCCGATCGTCACTCGGAATGGACGAAGGAGGTGAATAACTCTCAAACTTCTTCTCATGCATTTGTCTAGATCGCAAGGTTCCGCCCTAGGCGAACCTCAGGCAAAAACCTTGGATGATTGAATTTCTGCTCATCGGCTTCGATTTATAGAGCTTGAATCGCCGATAGCATTAATTGGATTGCTCTGATTCTGACGTTTTCGGTCATCGTTCGTCCTTTCTGAACCTCTGCCACTAACGGCGTGGTAGGTGAAATGTCAACATCATCTTTTGGATTTTCTCGAGGTAGATGCGTTGATGCGTTCATTCCATTTACCTTGTGTTGATCTCATTAGTTTGCCGTTATCGTGTAACCGCAGTCATTCAATGAGCGCATTCGCTTAATACCGTAACTTTACATGATGACCGTAATCGCCTGACGAGCACAATCCCCATGCGATGGATGCATGCGGCTAAACACCGGCAACATCCATGCATTAATCTAATGCGTTTGCCTTGCGATGGAGAGCTTCTCCGTATGCGGTGGTTCGGTTTCCACATTTGCATCCATTTTTTCTGCATTAGCTACAAAGATAGAACATTGAATGCATAATTAACAAAAAATAAAGGGTTAGCTAAGATTCGACATGCTGATCGACATAAACTCATAATTCTCGTGATTCCTATCATGATCCGACTCATATTCAGCCTAACAACCTTCATAATTCTAAGTAAAAGGCCTAAGATGACATGTTATTTCTGCATGTCATCAAGATCCTAGGTCATGTTAGCTTAGTTCTTTTCAACCCATTCGATAGATTTTAGCTATTCATGCGTGTTTTTAAGAAAGTGAAGCAGATGTAAATAAGCAAGTTCCATTTTATAGATATAGAGTTGAAATACAAAATAACAATGCGAAATGAGATTAAAGAGCCCTGGTAGCAATCTCTTGCTTCCCAAGGTTTTTACACTGCTCTTCTCTACTCTGTTCAAAAGATAGTCTCGCTCTTGCGAGAGTCGGTCCTCTCTCTGCTTTTCCACGCCTCTGAGTTCTCTCTTAAGCTGATCAGAGCAATCTTCCGATGCCTCTTCCCTTTTCTCGCTCCGCCTTCTAAGTGAAAGAAAAACTAAGAACCAGGCTACTTCTATCTAAAGGAAAATTATCTAACTGTTCGAACTCCTTCACTGAAGGATGCCTTCAGTATTTATAGAGTTTCAGGGTGAAAGGCTTCTTCTCTCTTATGATTGCACTGATGGGATGACATTAATTCTCTGTCTAATGCGCCGAATATTTGTCACTGTAAAGTTGAGTGTACTTGCTACAGTAGTTCGTTAGCGGCTTGTCAACTTAATTCGGAATCGACCGTCATCAGCTTTCTGTCCCATCGTGATTTATTCTGTTTTTCACCCAGATGCGCCCACCAAGTTGCGCCGACTCTATGCGACAATCCTTCTTGAGCAGATATTTGTGAGCGCAAATCATCGCAAAGCCTTGCGGTAATGCTGCGTTCGATCGTTGATTTCTTGTGATCGCATTTTCCGCCTTGCGTCAACACATATTCTGCACAAAAATACATAAGTTAACTGCTTTCATTCGATGGACGCATGCGACCGCAATATTATGAACTTAATGCTTTTTGGATGCAATTTTATATATTTTATCAACGCAAACCTTCGTTGTTTAATAACTTAGCACTGTAATAACATGCATTTCTGCCCGTTATCAAAAGTCTGTAAGCTTAATTGATCCATATATGGATTGAAACAAGCATCCAGATCCTGGAATATAAGATTTTACATTGCAATCAAATCTCATGGCTTTGAATAGAACGTTGACGAACCTTGTGTATACAAGAAGATAGTCAACAAAAATGTAGCATTCTTAGTTTTATATGTTGATGATATCTTGCTCATGAGACAAGTTTTCTTGTTGACGTAAAGAGATGGTTAGCAACACATTTCCAAATGAAAGATTTGGGTGATGCTTATGTAACGCTAAAAATGGATTTTCTGTTCTATGCGTGTACTGTGTCATAAACTTGACACGGTATTTTTATGTGATACTACTTCTAAATGTATGCGTTGTTAATGATATGTTTGTAGTATGCGATAGAGTAATGCGAGTCATAAGTTTCTTTGCGTTGAAACCAAGTATAATTCCAACGCAAGTTTCTCAGAATAATCCGAGGTCGAACACAGGGATTGTTTTCGTTAATGTGTTACTTTTGCGATACATGCGATCGATTTTTACAATTAATAAAGAATTGGGTTTGTACAGGAATTTAAATTGCAATAAACATAAATTGTGTTGATAAAATAAAAGTGCAGTAAAAAGTAAAATCCTAAACTAAGATGATACAAGATACAAAATACATGATACTGAGATCGAAACTGACTGTGAAGTTATACAAAGGTTCATGGTATGCGATGGCAAGTCTTTATGGATGAATCAGAAAGAGAAAGGATAACTAGTAAAAACAACATAAGTTTGTTAATTGCGTTAAAGATGCAACTAAGGTTCCGCTTTCCCTTGGCGCTGTCTCTTATACACATCTAGATGTGTATAAGAGACAGCAAATACAGAAAGTGTGTCAACGTCTTGACACAGATCCTGAACGGAGGTTGTGCTTGCCGGCGTGTGGAAGTAATGGAGAGGAAAGCTTCCCTCTCAGGCTTGCTTTTCTGGTAGAAGTGACCTTTGTATAGAGCCGGGGATTGGAAGGATTCTTTGCCCGAAGACTCACCTCTCAGCCTTGTCTCGTGATTATCCCGGATCTACTCTGGAAAACGCTTCAGACCAGTCTCTCTCTCAGATCAGTATATACACGTTTCTATGTATTCAAGTATATTTTTCAATGAAATTGCAAAAGCTATTTATAGATGAAGCTTGACTCTTTGCATTGTGGTCCCCACTTTATGGTTAAGGTAGTTCCTGAAATGGTGGAGTGAATATTCCTTCTGTTAGCAATCAATCTCGTTAGAAATGCTCAACTGAAAGCTGTACACGCGTCAGAATCCTCCGCAAATGCGTTGCTCTTTACATCTTCGATCGATCGCCGCATGCGGTGTTATTTTTTATTACCGCATGCGGGTTAAATTGCGTTGATCGCAAAGCTCTTGATCGATTGCCACATGCGCCGTCATTGTGTTGATCATCTCTTCGTTCCTGAATGATGGGCGCAATGCGACTTAGATGCGTTGTTCATTTTATCTTTGAGCCATGAACGCATGCGGTGACTGATTTCCTACAAAACAGAACTGAAACATTTTATTCTACCATTGCAATGGTGTCAGTGGGTGTATTTATGATAATTTATAATTCTCGCATTTCTTAGCTAATTTTTATACTATCGACGCAACTTTCCTTTCTTTTAGCCACAATATCTAAATAAAACAGTATAAATAACTTGTATTTCTGCAAGTTATCAGCTTAGTATGTTCTAGGAATATAGATCTTTCGAGACCGAAAGAATAGAACATTGGCACTATCTCAGGCATCTTATATTAACAAGATATTGTCAAGGTATAATATGCAAAATTCCAAGAAAGGTTTATTACCTTTCAGGCAAGGAATTCATTTGTCAAAGGAATAATGTCCTAAGACACCTCAAGAGATTGAGGAGATGAACATAGTTCCATATGCTTCTGTAGTTGGGAGTTTGATGTACACTATGTTGTGTACACGCCCCAACATATGTTTTGCAGTTGGAATCGTCAGCAAGTTCCAATCCAATCATAGACACGGTCTTTGGACCGCTGTCAAAAATATCCTCAAATATCTAAGGAGAACGAGGGACTATATGCTTGTGTATGGACCTAAGGATTTGATCTTTACAGGATACACTAATTCTAATTTTCAGACTGACGTAGATTCTAAGAAATCTACCTCAGGATCAGATTTGATCCTTATAGGCTACGCATATTCTTAGCTGATTTGGAAGTCGTTCCAAATATGCACCTGCCTATCACACTGTATTGTGATAACAATGGTGCAATTGCTAACTCAAAGGAACGCAGGAGTCACAAACGTGGAAAACACATTGAAAGAAAGTACCATCTCCTTTGGGAGATCGTACACAGAGGAGATGTGCTCATCAAAAAATAGCCTCTGAAGACAACCTTACTGATCCATTCACCAAGGCCCTCTCAGCTAAAGTTTTCGAGGGCCACCTAATTGGACTAGGACTCCGAGTAGTGTAATCTAGGGCAAGTGGGAGAATGTCTATGGTATTTTAGATGCTCTAGTTTATTGTATATTTCCCATTATGTATCTCAACATTCTATTGTATATATTTGTTTTCACTGGAGTTTTAGTCCAAGTGGGAGATTGTTAGGAATGTCCTAGAACTCGCAGTTTGTGTTAAACATTCTATTTATCAATAATAATGACTTGTTCATTTTGCATCTTATTATGAAACTCCAATAAACGCATCCTTGGCTATAGTCTGAATGTTGTAACTTTATGTAGTGCCATAAACAGGATCAAGTTAACAGTATATAGCCTAAATGGTCTAATAAGTATATGGATGAAATTGGATATCTCATCCTAGTAACACTATTGGATGCGGCCCACTCTGTAGTTGTTACAAGAAGTTGTAAGGTGCTACAAACAATGTGATCCACAAATCGTTCATGTTGAGACATGTGAGTGGGGGCATCCTATGCAATGAGTTTGCATATAGACTGGACCACGAAAATAGTCACTTTTCTTTATAACGACCGTTTACTATTAAAACTGACTATTTCATTTTTTATATAACCTAGGTTAACTCTGTTGGGATTGGTGTCTTAATTCTCCTCGAGTCTCGTTGTTTTGTAAAGATACACATTGTTCGATGAATAAAATAAGTTTTTTTTAATTCTGGCATTTACTCATATCCAATAAACAAAGCTCCTTGGTTATCTTATGTGAACTTAAGCATGTATATGTGACATACAAGTGGATTATGCCTAAAGTGATAACCTAAATAGGTCTGTAGTATAAGGATTAAGGTGGGATACTTGATCCTGGTGACACTATGGATACGACTCGCTTTGTAGAGCTTTACAAGTGTTGTAAACTATTACAGATGGTAGATCTTGACCATTCATATGAAGACGTAGAGCGGGAATGTCCTATACAAATAGTTTGTATAAGCCTTGGACCACGAGATGACTAGACTCTGTATATAACGCCGTTGATATTAGAGACTTATATCTCACCTAAAGGACCATAGGTGACACGACTTAAATCCTGAGTGTTTTGGGAACTTCTGCCTTTGAGGGCGGTCCTTTGATTAGTATGAGTGAGAGTGGCCAGATTGCCAACTCAACATGCCTACCTTTTTTAGGACTTGTCTGATCTGGGAGCTGGGAACTCAATCCACAATATGTAATTCACTTCTTTCCCGAAGCAGAGATAAGTAGAGAGATTGCTCCCTTAAGGGTTGATTCTAGGGCTTGAACATAGTGGCCACAGCTTCTCTTTGGAAAAGAATACTAAGTCATAGTAGGACTATGACTGATGTGAAGAATCTCATACCGAGATTTCCATGAGCGGGTTTAGATCGCTCTGATTTAACAGTGACCGAAACACAAACAACATACATTCAACACATACAGTTAGGCATAAAATCTAATTATCGGCATGCTCAAAATATAGTAAAAATCATGGAAAGGGTTCATACCAGATGAATACACTCTTCGAACGTTTGAACCCTAAGCAGCAGAAACCTCCAAGGGATCTACCAGCACCCGGCAAGTATGTCGACTACATTAGCATGATCAGAACGTACACGAACAATGCAGTGGGGATGACACCACCACAAGAGAAACCCAGGTATCCTCGGCGTCAAAAACCCAAAGGGTGGGCTTTGGTGAGTTAGGTAGAGGACGGAGGAGAATGCGTCGTGTAGACGATAAGCAAGTGGGAGATGAAACTCTGCTATCGTATAGCGGAAATGCTTATCGTATAGTAGAGCTACACGTTCGTGTAGGAAAAACTGAATGATCGTTTAGGAAAAACGTATACGATCGTTTAGAGAACACGTGAGGCAAACGATCGTTTAGACGGATGAGCTTCTATCGTATAGGCTCTCACGATCGCTTTCACGGATTCTTTTTGGGCGGGCGATAATACGAATGCAAAAAATGATCAAAATGAAAACCATTTTCATTGTTTTAATCTGCCGGTTACCATAACCATCGCAGCCACACTACCTACGTCCGAACGTGGTTAAAACTATTAATTATCAAATAATAATCAACTAATTTAATTAATAAATATAATCATATTATATTTATATCCTATAGTTTGATATCATATTTTTACTATAGTATTTTCTCCTCTACTTGATATAAATTATATTTATATCTAATTTCCTCCAAAATAATATATCTCATACATTTAGCCAATTATATCAGATATAATTAACCAGTCTAATTATATCATATATAATTGAACTTCCTCTTGTCAATTTGAACATTTCAAATTAACCCAAACACTGGTTCTCGACTTTATCCAAGCTACCCAGGTGACCTAATGAACCTGTGGCTCGAAGCTCCAACGGTACGTGAATAGTTGACTAAAATCTTTAGCCACGAGATCCCCATCCGTTAACTGTCAGTCCACTAAAGACCAATAGCTGAACTCTTCTTATCACAGATATATTTATGTCTCCATCAGATATAATCAATCATGAGTACGATGACCCTTCACAGATGCTCGTAAGTACAGTTGAGCCAATTTACCGTTTACTCTTGTAATTACATCTCACTCCTTAAGTACCACTGATTCCTCTAATGAACAATACAACATAGTTCAATATGTGTGAACACCTCTCGGGCCAAGAGAAAGTGTGTGGCGTTACATCGTACAAGCCTCGTAATCAGCCTTTAAGAGAGCCATCTATCTACTTACCTCTGCCTCGAGGAAGAAGTGAATTCCATCTTGTGTAGCTGAGTTCCTAGCTCCCAAATCAGACGAATCCCCAAAATGGTAAGTTTGAATCGGAGACCTGGCCACTCGCACCCATACAAATCAAAGAGGAAAATATGTCTTTAAGACGCTCAAGAAGGTTTGAAGAAAGATGAGATGGTCCTTATATGCCGTCTGGTCGTTGGCAGTTTGACTGTTACGCGTACTCTATACTCGTCCAAGACCATCTGCTACGCTGTGGCATACCAGTAGGTTATCAGTCTAACCCAGGCCAGGGTCACTGGACCACAGTGAAGAACATCCTCAGTATCTTTGGACAACGAGGGAACTTAACATACTCGTGTATGGTGTGAGGATTTGATCCTTAAAGGATACACGGATCTGACTTCCCTA
>NC_052359.1:72312704-72319492 GCF_009727055.1 Benincasa hispida | reverse complement strand
TAGACAAAGTGACTCCATGCCTGAACGGCAGTAAGCCCCTCTTGGAGTCCTGCATCGAGTACTTGAGCAACATCTTGTCAATATACGATGCCTGATATAGTGCTAGCACTTTATTCTTGCGATCCCAAAAGATTTGTATACCTATAACAAACTGAGCCTCTCCCAAATCTTTCATTTTGAATTAGGTCGCTAGCCAGTTCTTAACTACAGTCAATAGACTTACATCATTCCCAATGAGTAGGATATCGTCTACATACAACATTAAGAAGACTATTGAAGCGTTGATGATCTTCTTGTAGACACAAGATTCATCAACGTTTTGGTCAAAGCCATACAACTTGATCGCAACATCAAACTGTATGTTTCAAGATCGAGACGCCTGTTTCAGTCCATAAATGGACCGATTAGGTTTGCAAACCTTTTGCTCTTGACCTTGGGCTATGAATCCCTCAAGTTGCACCATATAAATGGTCTTCTCAAGATTGCCATTCAGAAAGATCGTCTTGACGTCCATTTGCCAAATCTCATAATTATAATAAGCTGTAATGGACAAGAGGATGTGGATCGACTTTAACATGACAACAGGCGAGAAAGTCTCCTCATAGTCGACTCCCTCTAACTGGGTATAACCCTTTACCAAGTCGAGCCTTGAAGGTCTGTACCTTCCCATCAACACCCCGTTTGCGCTCGTAGATCCATTTACAACCTATAGGGCAAACCCCATCAGGCTGACCTTTAAGATCCCATACTGAGTGGAAATACATCGGCTCCATCTCGAGATCCATAGCCTTGACCCATTCATCTCAGTCAACATCCTCCATTTCCTTCTTATAAGACAATGGATCCTCAACGTCGCCATCTGTTACCATAGCAAGGATGTTTGTGAAACCCAGATAGCGAATAGGTGGGTTCACAACCCTCCCACTACGTCGAGGTTCCCTAAACTCTTGAGGTGGAACGGACCTACTGGATGAACTCTCATCAACAACTCTTATTGATGTAGCAGGCTCTTCAACAACTCTTGTTGAAGTTTCAGTAGTTTCATTGGAAAGTTTACGTAACACGACTTTGCTTCGTGGACTGTGTTCTCTTATATGATCCTCCTCCAGGAAAGTAGCGTTTGTTGAAACAAACACCCTATTTTCCATTAGATCATAAAAATAACCCCCTTGTGTACCTTTGGAGTAGCCTAAAAAGAAGCATAACCTCGACTATGGTTCCAACTTCTTGGGATTTGCCTCAAGCACATGTGTAGGGCAACCCCAAATGCGGAAATGACATAAACTAGCTTTACGCTCGTTCCACAACTCCAAAAGTGTTCTTGCAACACTCTTGGAGGGAACACAGTTGAGTATGTACACCGCAGTCTCTACTGCGAAACCCCAAAACGAGTCCGGTAAGGNCAATCGCATAGCTTTTGCTAGACGATCGCATAGCTTTATCTAAACGATTAGGCATCGACCTATACGATAGGTCTCTGCCATCTCCCACTTGCCCAATCGTGTATGCGATCATTGTTTCCTCCATTTGTCTACCTCATACCAAGTCTGAATAGAGCCCACTCTCTGGATTCTCACACCGAGAATACCAAGGTCGCCTTCTTGGTGGTGTCAGACTCAACTTGACACCGTCGAGGTTTTCTGGAGGTCGTTCGTGTTGCGGAGGAGTTCATGACCGAGGAGATCGTTGAGGACGAGCATGAAGTGTTCGTGCTATGTTGCTGTGGTGTTGTGGTCGTGTAGATCAAGCGTTCGTGGTTGCTGATTGTTCGAGCGGTCGCGCAACGGAGCGTGGAGATGCTTCTGCCATTGTGCGTAGAGTTTGCTCTCTGTTTATGTGTAACTTTCCTGCTGTAATTTCTCTGTGATTTGTATAACTGTTTGTATTGAATTTAATTGTAAATGCATTGTTTATTCATGATTGTAATTTGCTTGTTCCGCTGCTCATGGAAATCTCGATTCTGATTTCCTTCAAACTCGATCTTAATCCTGAACTAGCTATGAACCCCTATTTGTTCAGGATTATTCTTTGATCTGTGAGTAGTCCAATAGCACTGCTCAATAAATTTACCATTTTGGGGATAAAACCGGATAAATAGCTAGGGACATAGACATGCAAGATGAAATTCACTCCTACCCTATTTAGGGTTAGCAGATAGGTTGTTCTCTTAAGTACTGATTCCAGGTCTTGAACAACCGGGGCCCCGCCTTCTCATGATAGAGAAAGGATTTGATTCATAGAGATTATGAATCATAATTGTTCATTAAAGGATCAATATGAACTTAAGGAACAAGATGTATTCACAAGGGTAAAACGGTATTTTTGACCTATCTATGATTACTGACAACCTGTAAAAGATCGACTTACTGATTATGATTATTAAGTGGACATAATATTGAAGGAAATCGGAAGCAATGATTTCCATAAGCAGCGGAACAAGACTATTCCAAATTACAATCATGAATCAACAGATCATTTACAGTCGACTTTAAACCAACAGTTATGCGATTCATACAGAAATTACAACATGTAAAATACAAAGGAACAAAGAGTAAAACTCTACGCACATAGGCAGAAACGTCTCCACGCTCCGTTATATACAGAGTCTAGTCATCTCGTGGTCCAGGTCTTATACAAACTCTTTGTATAGGACACCCTCGCTTCACGTCTCCACACGAATGGTCAGGATNGTGTTCTTGCAACACTCTTGGAGGGAACACAGTTGAGTATGTACACCGCAGTCTCTACTGCGAAACCCCAAAACGAGTTCAGTAAGGGAGCGTAACTCATCATCAAGCGAACCATGTCTAACAAGGTCCTATTTTTCCTCTCCGCTACACCATTCTGCTAAGGTGTACCCGACGCTGAAAGTTAGGAAACGATTCCATATTCTATCAAATTGTCCTGGAATGTCGAGTCCAAAAACTCTCCACCTCGATCCGATTGAAGTGTTTTAATTCGTCTATCTAATGCGTTTTCAACTTCAGCCTTGAACTCTTTGAACTTTTCAAAGGATTCATACTTTCGTTGCATAAGATAAACATACCTATACCTGGAGTAATCATCAGTAAAACTGATAAAATACTCATAGCCACCTCGGGCTCGCACATTCATAGGACCACAAAGGTCAGAATGTACTAACTTAAGAGGCTCCTTGTCTCTAGAACCTTTTCCAATAAAAGGTTGTTTAGTCATCTAACCCTCTAGGCAAGATTCGGACACTGGCAAAAAATTTTCTTCTAACTTACTTAGAAGTCCATTCTTCACTAATCTCTCAATCCTATTGAGATTGATGTATCCTAAACGTGGATGCCAAAATTGGGCATTTTTTTTTGGAGAAATTCGTTGACGTTTTGATTGAGTTACAGCAGTTCTGAACATTTCAGTATTATGGAGGGAATTAATTGCTAACAGCCTTAACACATATAAATTCGATTCCAAATTTTCTGTGCAAATAAAGACACCATATTTATGAATAAACGCTTTACTCAAATTAAAAGAAACAGTGTATTTACATTGCAATAAACACTTTACAGAAATAAGGTTCCTTTTTAGTTTAGGAATAATATATACATCATTTAAAAATTAGAAACCTATTATGTAAAGCTAACTGGAGTCCTCCCACTGCCACAGCTGAGACAATGTGCCCGGTGCCTACTCGCATCGTTATCTCACCAGCCTCCAGCTATCACTAAGATCTAATTCCTGAAAAGGAGAACAAACATGGTTAGTGGCACATGAATCAATTACCCAGGCAGAATACTCATTCTTCACTAAACAAGTTTCGAGCACAAGTAAATCACATTTACCTTTATCCGCCTTGGCTACCTTCTTCTCCTTCAGATACCGAGGACAGTTCCTCTTCCAATGTCCATCTTGGTTGTAATGGAAACACTTTCCCTTAGCAACTGGTGGACAACTCCTCGAGGCAACAGGCGGTGGGTTAGCAGGTGTCTTCCCTTTTCCCTTACCACACTTCTTCTTCTTCCCCTTTGCAGAGTTAGAAGTAGAAGGTGTTGACTTCGTTCCTGAGGTCGAACCTCTATGGAACGTCCTTGAGGATGAAGCAACATTTGCCTCACCCTTCTGCCTCTCCTTACTTTTCAGTAAATATTGGTATGTCTGCAACTCGTTGAAGAGAGTTGTAAGGTTATATTTCACTTTGTTAAGAATCACATTGCTAACAAAGTGCAGGAAGCTCTCCGACAAAGAATGCAGGATTATGCTAACCTGGCTGCCCTCATCGATGAGAGCGAGATTAAGATACATCCAGTGGAAGATTGATGTAAATGAGATTTACATTAAGTACCATGGAATAGAAAAAGAACTATGTTGATATGTTTCATGAGATGAAAATAAACTATAGGTTATAAATAAGATATGATAGTTGGTTATCATTTATATTTATAATAATAATTAATTATTGGATAATCAATTCTTTTTCTTTTAAATACACCAAAGTAGTGGGTGGTTAAATGATATGGTAACCGTGAGTTTAAAAAAAATGGTTTCTTATTTTGAAAAGAAGTTTTTTTACAAAACACTGAAAAGTTTTGAGTTTTTCTCTCCACGCCAAAGAAACTCATAAAGTCGTCAAGTAAATTCGGATTTATTAAACGACGGCTGGGCGAGCTAAACGATCGTAAAGGTGCGAGCTAAACGATCTGCAGTATTTACTAAACAATCGTATAGTTTTGCTAGACGATCGTTGGACCAAGGTAACGACCGTGTAGAGTCTGTAGGCGACAGACTGAGCTAAACAATCGCATAGCTTTTGCTAGACGATCGCATAGCTTTATCTAAACGATTAGGCATCGACCTATACGATAGGTCTCTGCCATCTCCCACTTGCCCAATCGTGTATGCGATCATTGTTTCTCAATTTGTCTACCTCATACCAAGTCTGAATAGAGCCCACTTTCGGATTCTCACACACCGACGAATACACTGGTCGACCGAGAATCGCCTTCTTGGTGGTGTCAGACTCAACTTGACACCGTCGAGGTTTTCTGGAGGTCGTTCGTGTTGCGGAGGAGTTCATGACCGAGGAGATCGTTGAGGACGAGCATGAAGTGTTCGTGCTATGTTGCTGTGGTGTTGTGGTCGTGTAGATCAAGCGTTCGTGGTTGCTGATTGTTCGAGCGGTCGCGCAACGGAGCGTGGAGATGCTTCTGCCATTGTGCGTAGAGTTTGCTCTCTGTTTATGTGTAACTTTCCTGCTGTAATTTCTCTGTGATTTGTATAACTGTTTGTAATTGAATTTAATTGTAAATGCATTGTTTATTCATGATTGTAATTTGCTTGTTCCGCTGCTCATGGAAATCTCGATTCTGATTTCCTTCACAATCATCTATATCCTGAACTATATGAACCCCTATTTGTTCAGGATTATTCTTTGATCTGTGAGTAGTCCAATAGCACTGCTCAAAATTTACCATTTTGGGGATAAAACCGGATAAATAGCTAGGGAATAGACATGCAAGATGAAATTCACTCCTACCCTATTTAGGGTTAGCAGATAGGTTGTTCCTTAGTACTGATTCCAGGTCTTGAACAACGGGGCCCCGCCTTCTTATGATAGAGAAAGGATTTGATTCATAGAGATTATGAATCATAATTGTCATTAAAAAGGATCAATATGAACTTAAGGAACAAGATGTATTCACAAGGGTAAAACGGTATTTTTTGACCTATCTATGATTACTGACAACCTGTAAAAGATCGACTTACTGATTAATGATTATTAAGTGGAACATAATATTGAAGGAAATCGGAAGCAATGATTTCCATAAGCAGCGGAACAAGACTATTCCAAATTACAATCATGAATCAACAAGATCATTTACAGTCGACTTTAAACACAACAGTTATGCGATTCATACAGAAATTACAACATGTAAAATACAAAGGAACAAAGAGTAAAACTCTAACACATAGGCAGAAACGTCTCCACGCTCCGTTATAATACAGAGTCTAGTCATCTCGTGGTCCAGGTCTTATACAAATCTCTTTGTATAGGACACCCTCGCTTCACGTCTCGCACACGAATGGTCAGGATCTACCATCTGTATGTAGTTTACAACACTTGCAAACCTCTACAAAGCGGGTCGTATCCGTAGTGTCACCAGGATCAAGTAATCCCACCTTAATCCTTATACTACAAACTAATTTAGGTTATCACTTAAGGCATGATCCACTTGTATATCACATATACATGTTTACGTTCACATAAGATAACCAAGGAGCTTTTTTTATTAGATATGACTAAATGCAGAATTAAATAACACTTATTTTATTCTTTGAACAATGTTATCTTTACAAAACAACGAGACTCCGGGAGAATTAGGACACCAATCCTAAAAATATATCTACAATGAAGGGAGTTCAACTATGGGCTATGCTATAGTGGAGTGTCCCATTAGTTAACGAATGAGGATTAGATCAGACTAATGAGTTTAGCTGATTAATCTCAAATCGTTGGAGCCCCTGATCTGTAGGTCTGAAAGGTCCCCCTACTAGCTCGTAAATGGATAAGCTTTAGAGAAGCTTGAGAAATTAATTTGAAATGTAAAAATGAACGAAACAGAAGAATATATATTTAAATATATGAAGATGATTATTGTGCAAAAAATTTAATTTAATATTTGATATTAAATTTAATTAATATTTTAAATTAATTTAAGAAAATAATTTTTCAATTTTATTAATCAAAATGGTTTTAAAATCATTTTAATGTTTTTTAAAAAAAAAATGAAAATCTGATTTTGCATGTTGACAAAATGGGTTAG
>NC_052359.1:72304429-72309524 GCF_009727055.1 Benincasa hispida | reverse complement strand
AAAATGGAGAATGCATTTTTTCCATTATCTTCATCTTCTCTTGCTCACACAAAAGCCATTAACTTCTCTTCATTAATTCTCCAAGCATGAGCTGCAAGCCATGCAATTCACTTCTTTGCATGTTCATCTGCAATATATAAAGAAGTTTGGAGTCATTTGAGAAGAACTAATGCAAAAATTTTGAGAGAAAATCTTTGTGAGAAGAAAAGTGTTCTTCCATTCGGCTACTGTGTGTTCTTCACTATTTTTCACCATTATAAGCTGTTCTTGAGTCTCACATCTCTGTCTAAAGCTCCAAAAGGATAGTAGGGAAGACTTTGAGGTGGTTCACGGTGATCTCTGATGAAGACTACTATTGTACATTCGGATTCTTGGATAGTTCTTCAAAGGTATGATCTTAAAACCCTCTTTTAGAAAAGCATGCTTTAGTTTCTGCCAAAATCAATGAATTTGAATGCTTATGGATCCTTGATACTTCCGCTGCATGTTATTTAACTCTTTCACGCAAACTCCAGCACCTATATCAAAATGAGAAGAAAATATAACTAAGGCAGGAATAAAGTTGAGAAGGGCACGTGCTTGTAGTCAGATGCTCACATGACACCTATAGGGGCAAGCCAAAATGAAGATGAGAGGCCTGGATCAACCCATGAGTTAATAAAGATTGTAAAATAAAAAGGTAATGAAGAGAGATTTTATATTTTTTAATCATGAGCACATTTTTGGAAAGTGAATAAGAAATTATAGAAATAAGTAAGGAAATTTTAAGAAATAAGCTTGTTACATCTAAGGTTAGGAAATATTTCTGTAGGTAGGTGAATAATGCTTTGAGGAGAACTGTTGGTTGAATAAATCTTAAGCAAGGAAGCATGTTAGAGTCTAGTTAATGCGTCAAATTGAGTACGAGATTTATATTGAGACTTTAAGTACATGCTTGAGGAAAAGCATTGTTTTAAATTTGGGGGTGTAATAACTTGTAGAAATACAAGTTATTATATCTCTTTATTTAGAATAATTAGGAAAATTTAGAGGAAGATGCATTAAATTGATATGAAATTCATAACAAATAATCCTACTCTGCGTTCATGTATTTACAAAACTCATAATCTTGAAAATTATAAAATTGGTCATTGATGAATGCAAGATTGGAAGGAAATGGAGTAAAAATGGCCAAGGAAGCAAAAGTTGCAACCTTGATGCATAGAAGAAATCAGCTCAACGTCCAATTTTACAACGCGAAAAACCACATAATGAGATGAAACATGAAGAGAGAAAATGACAGACGCGTAGGTAGTGGACGTCACATCAAGATGGAAGTCGGTATCTGATTTGAGACGTACACAGTAGAACCAATAAATCTATGATGCAAGTAGTTGACATTGCCGGACATGGAATTAAATGCAATGTATCAGTGAACCATTAGAGCGAGCTGAAGAACCTTCTTTTTTACACCTATAAACAGTCACACCCCACTCCAAATTACTCTCTTAACCTGGATGGAATGGTGACTGCAGCAATTACCATCCCTTTTGCTGGTACTTACTGCCTATGTAACCTGTTAAATTTTACTCAAACCCTGAATACATACATATCAATTCAATGTACCAACATATTAACTCAGAACTTAACACATTTACATTACAGGATTTCACAGCATTGTTCATATATGAATATTACAACTTAGTGAGCCCCATCTAGAATACTAGTCACTAGACAAACACATGTGTACTAACTAATATAGGTCTTTAATTACACTTCCTTCAACCTGTTTTTTTGAGTGGCAGAGCAGCAGTAGAAAAATTTTTGGGAACTGACCGCTACCTAAAAAGGAAAACATTTAAAAACGTGAGCTAGAAGCCCAGTGAGTGACTTAACAAAAACGTGAATCTCATGCTTAAACTGAAAACTTGAAAACATAACACTGGAACTAAAATATACCAAGCAAACGTGTACATAAAACCTTTAAAACCATTGTATCAGAAACCTGAATCTTAGTTAAGAATGAACATTCATCGCTCTAATTCTCAACACCAACCCATGGCCAGGAGAGACCTCTACTCGACCTGTTCATACTGAACTATGGTTAGGCGAGATCCCTACGTCGATCTCTTTAAATATACCGATGGGCATCTAAGAAACTTCTTTTAAACATAAAAATTGATAACAACATTTAACCACTATTAAACATCATTATTCCTTAGTTGAGAAGGAGCATACATCGCTCTAGCTCCCAACGTCTGTTATCGGCCAAGAGACCCATACTTCGGCCTCCCTTTGTTGGTATATAGCCTAGGAGACCCATACTTCGGNGATGTGCAGAAACTTTATTCAACCTAATAAGGGAGACCGAGGGATATGCTGTCACACTTCCCTCTCCCACTTACTATGAACATTCTCTCCATCCACCTTGATATTAACCTACCCAAACACCATCTGTTGGGGGGACATGCCAAAGGTTCCGGGAGGCCGAGGATAGATCTCACGGTGTGGACTTTAGGAGAAAATTAAAAGGTTTAAGTGAAGCATCTTATGCCCCAAGTACTTCCCACATTAACCTAGACAATCCGACTACTGATTTTAGTCTAAGCTTCTTTTTAAAGTCTGCTCATAAACAATGTTTGTTTATGAAATATAAACAAGTTCAAGTAGTCACATTTAAACACTTTAATGGATTGTTCTTAACTTGCATGCATGCATCAAATCTATCTAATTCACTTTCCCAAGTAAGTTCCCAAGCAGAGGTGTTATGTTTTCGTCAACTTAAATACCCCAGCCTAGACAGAACCCGCCTTAGACAAAAGGTCCCTTATAGATAGATTTGCTACATTTAATCTTTTATTAGCCAATTTAATCCTATTAAACTGATTAAAAGATTAAAGCCTTGGGGTGCTAATCATATTAAAACCGTGATCTTAGGTCTATGTGATCCAAGTTTTAAACATTTTAAAACCATGAATTAAACCTAAGTGAATGCATGTCTTTCTTATTTATTTTAGTTCTAATTTCTTTTTAATCTTAAAAAGAAGCAACTAAAAAACATTGTGCATAACGAGCCGTTTATAACATTTATAAAGTAACCTATATGTCAGGCTTCATGCAATGTCCGGTCATTATTATATAACTTTTATATAACGTGTAATAACCAAGTAAACATGCTATCATTCACCCCTTATACTATAACAATTATAATATAAAGATGATGCATATCAATGCTTTTTATGCATGCATAAATATAACTCTTATATTACAATAAAGAGATGATGCATGAACATTGCATAACCTAAGGTGGGATTTACTATATGTGCATACCATATGACATATAAAACATACATCGCATGTATTAAACAAAGAGATTAATGGACCGGGATGAGCCTTTAAACCAAAAAACGGGAATGAAAACCCTATCTATTACATTTTTTATCAAGCAAACCGGTTCACAGGCGAACCCGGTCTTGAACCACCAGGAGGTCTTCATCGTGTAACAAACTCCAGCAGGTAGACAATCGTTCAACGTGCATTAAACGATAGGAACATTAGCAAATGATCGCGTAGACGACGACGAGGTTGCGAAGCCTGATCGTCCATGTGATCGTATAGTGCGACGACAGGTAAACGATTTACCTTGAGTTACTATACGATCGTTTAGTCAGTTACTAAGCGATGAAGCTTGCTGATCTAAACGATCGTCTAGCGCACTTTAAACGATACGCGAGCGTCTCACCGTCTACTCGATGCGTGCAACTTGGTAAACGATTTACCTTGCAATGCTAAGCGCTCGTTTAGTCAGTTATTAAGCGATGAAACTTGCTGACCTAAACGATCGTCTAGCGTGCGTGCGCATTAAACGATACTCAGCGATCGCATGCACGATCGTTAACTCGATACGACCAACTCTTGATCGCATACCCCATCGTTTAACCGATGCGTTCAATAGTCCTTCATTTTCACGATGCGATGGACAGCGATCGCATAGAACCTCTTATGCACGATGCGATCAACCCTAGATCATCTCCTTCCTCGAAGAGTCGCAACCTTTGCCTAGAACTTCGACGAACAACTCAAGACTTCAAATATTTTGAATACAGATTCATTACAATTATTTATGATAAAAAATGCAGGGGCCTTTACAAACAACCGCAAATGTAAAAAGAATTAAACAAACCGAGGCAATTCATCCCGAAAACATCCATTAATCTGGCACATTCACAACAGAATTAACATTTAAAACAGCGTAGAAATGCACCCACCATGAAGGTATATGTTATTTCGTTGCAACAGATGAAATCGAAGTATCAGAAACCTGGCTCTGATACCAATTGAAGGATCTCATACCGAAAGTTCCATGAGTGGGTTTAGATCGCTCCGATTTCACAGTGACCGAAACACAAAGACATACATTCCACACATATAGTTATGCATATAATCTAATTATCGGCATGCTCAGAATACAGTAAAAATCATGGAAATGGTTCATACCAAATGAAGACACTCTTCGAATGTCTGAACCTTAAGCAGCAGAAACCTCCAACGGATCTACCAGCACCCGACAAGTATGTCGACTGCAACAGCACGATCAGAACGTACACAAACAATGCAGCAGGGACGACACCACCACAAGAGAAACCTGGGTATCCTCGACGTCAAAAACCTAAAGAGTGGGCGTTGGTGAGTTTGGTAGAGGATGAAGGAGAATGCGTCATGTAGACGATAAGTAAGTGGGAGATGAAACTCTGCTATCATATAGCGGAAATGCTTATCATATAGTAGAGCTACACGATCGTGTAGGAAAAACTGAACGATCGTTTAGGAAAAACGTATATGATCGTTTAGAGAATACTGAGGCAGACGATCGTTTAGACAGACGAACTTCTATCGTATAGGCTCTCGCGATTACTTTCACGGATTCTTTTTGGGCGCGCGATAATACAAATGCACGAAATGATCAAAATGAAAATCATTTTCATTGTTTTAATCCGTCGGTTACCATAACCATCGCAGCTCCACTTCCCACGTCCGAACATGGATAAAACCGTTAATTATCAAATAATTAATCAATTAATTTAATTAATAAATAAAATCATATTATATTTATATC
>NC_052359.1:72235812-72297629 GCF_009727055.1 Benincasa hispida | reverse complement strand
GTATATAGCCTAGGAGACCCATACTTCGGCCTCCCTTTGCTGGTATATGGCCTAGGAGACCCATACTTCGGCCTCTCATTAATAACTTCCTACGTGCACATGGAGTTTCTATGTACCGTCAATACCTTAGGTGAGACCCATACTTCGGCCTCTCTTTGCTGGTTTATGGCCTAGGAGACTCATACTTCGGCCTCTCATTCAGAACTACCTACGTGCACATGGAATTTCTATGTACCGTCAATACCTTAGATACATTTATTCAGATACCTTCCTTACCTTCAGTATCTGGCTCACTTAAGCTATCAAGTCCTCGAAGAGCATTAAAAGAATAGCTCTCAAATATAGTATAGAAAACTCTTTAGGATACTTTCTCTATCTTTCAGTATCCCTTTTCATTATGTTTAGGAATACCAACGCATGTACTTTGAAAACCTTAAGTATTTAAAACATAATACATCAAGCTTCATTCAACCTTAGCTTAACTCTAACGCATGCTTCACACTTTGTAAAATAAGTTCGCTTAAATCATGTTGAACTAGCTCGTAAGAACCATTAACATGCGTTAGACACGGATAACATACTTGAAACACTCATACATTAGTAAACATCATGAAAATGGAGTTACTAAAACATGTTGAAAGTATTTGGACAAGATAACATACTTAAATCATGTCAATTTCCATGGAAAACATGCTTTACTTAGCATGAGAAATAACTTCAAACATAGGTTGCTTGGCACTTCATATAAACACTTAGCATGAGAAATAACTTCAAAGAATTCATGGTTTCTAAATCATTAAAACATTAAATCATCACATAATCACTCACAGCTCGTTGGCCTCTTAACGGGTTATACATCTCTCCTAGCTCTTCTTGGCCTGAAAGGACATAATTCCCAGTTAAATTACTTAGAATTCTTAGCAAAATACCTAAAATAGTTCATTTACTAATGGAACTTTCATCATCAAAGATAGCTTTACTAGCGAGATACTCATCATGAGTGAATTCTTCCTCATGAGTGAGATCCTCATGAGCGAGATCAAGCATTTCTTCAACAAACTTCAACCTAGCGATACTCACCATACCAGAGAGATTCAGCCCAATTTCTAGCAAGATTTCCTTCTTGAGCGAGATCCTCAGCATAAAATTAGCGAGATTTCCCTCGTAAGCGAGATCCTTATTCTCCATATCTCGTTATAACTCTCCACGGTGAGCTGCTTCCTTGTTCTTCCCAAGCAAATGTCTGCTTATGCACAGATTCTCTCTTACAACTTCAAAAATTCATAACTCAAAATCCAGACCTCTTTTGAAGAAACTTCCTTCAACAAACATGTTTAGAATTGAGTCAATTTCTTATCTTAAAATTTCAGCCAAAAATTCTTTATAGTTTGGCCTAGAGATTCCAATCTTCTCCTCGAGCCCTGATTAATCTTAGATTCTGCCTCTTTTGCAAATTCCTCACTTTTTGTTCTTCTTCACCTCGAAAACTAGATTCTCCCAGCTTTCAAATGGCACCGATTTCACTAAATTTGCTCATGTAGATTGCCAAACCAAACTTTCGATGTTCCTCTGCCTTTTAATCTTCCCGCCGCCTCCCGAGTTCAAGGATTAACCGCCACGTCACCCCATATTTAGTGCCTCCAGCCCAAGCCAATAAATGAGTTTCCTTATTTAATATGTTTTTCTTTTCCTTTCTCCACAACTTCTATAAATAACATGGATTTTCACTTATTAGATATTTAATATATCATTTCTTTGGCTAAACATGCTTGTTTAGGAAACTTAGAATTCGAGGTTTACACTTAGCTACACAAGAGCTTATTTCTTCTTGCTTCCATCCTCTATCCATTCTAAAACATGGATTCATTTAACTCATTAGAAGACATCACATTACTTGCTCTTACTTAAAGTAATTAGGGTTCGGGCTTTACATTAACAGCCCATTGAAGATTTGTCTAAGGAGAAGGACAATAGATTATATAAGAGACGAGAACAACCCAGATTTCTTACCAAGAAATTGGGTAAAGCCTTGTTCATTCTCCATCTAAAACCCGCCATTGCCACCACTCCTTCAAGCTTTTCTTTTTGAAGAATTTTGAGTAAGAGCTCAGTTTTATTCTATGAAAAAGAATAGAGACCACCACCACTATTGCAATCACATTGAAACAGTCACCATTAGAGCCAAAGGGAACAAAAAATCGTGACTTGTGACTTGACATTTTCATTTCTTTGTCTTCCATTACATTTTTTTTTTCTTGGCATCTTCATTTTGTATTAAGTTATAGAGATTGAAAAACTCTTTATTCTTAATATGAATACAATTTCTTCTATCTTCTATCCATCCATTGTCTTTTCGTAAGCATGAGTAACTAAATTCTTAATGGGTTGAAGAAGATAAACTAGCATTTTTACTAAGTTGTGCATATGTAGATGTTCATCTTGTTCATACATAGTGAATTGCTAATCAAGAGATTAGTCTAGGTAGAAGCAATCAATTGCTTGAGAGAGTATGTGATTATAGAAGCAATCAATTCCCCTTTTTTTTTTCTACTATCTCTTCCTTTATTTTTTTTTTCATTTTGTCAACAATACCAACACACATATTTTTCTATTTCCTTTTTCCGAAGATAAAATAAAAATGAAGATAAAAGTAAATAACATTAGTAACCAAAAATTGCAAAGGAGGGAATGATAAGTATAAGAATGAGACTAAGTAAATAAATAAATAAACGACGAGAGAGGAAGATCAAACAAAAAAATAAATAAGATAAATGTAAAAATAAATGAAAGTAAATGGAAACAGTAAATGGTTAGCAATGATAATATGGCCATTTCATATATTTAAAATGTGAATATGAATGTCGGAACGAGAAAATAAAAAAAAGGGGTAAAACATAGATTAAGTGAATAAAATATAAGAACAAGAATGATAGTAAAAACGCATAAACAATGTGTGCTTTATTTTTCTTAATACCTTTGTTACCTTTTTTTTTTTTTTTTTTTTTCCAGGATTGACAAAAGGTTTTTTTAGGGAATAATTTTTTGTAAGCTTTTCTTTGAGTTGAAAGGTTGATTTAACTCTTTCACCTTCAAGAACTAGCTAAAGAGAGGATGAGAATAGAGCTTGTTGCTTGAGAAGCAGATCCTCAGACGAATGTCCTACCATATGCCACCTTCAACCAAGCTCGAAATCCTTCCTTACTTATCTGCACTTTTTTTTTTTTAGGGTTTCTTATATTTGGAAATCTTTTTTTCTATGGGCTTGTATAAGGGTTGGCTTCTTTCTCTCTCTCTCTCTCTCTCTCTCTCTTTACTGGAAAACACTGTTTGTATATCCTCTAATCATCGAGTGTAAACGATTGTGGAGAAGATCCTCTGATCGTCGAGTGCAAACGATTGTGTAGCTTTGGACTATGCGATGAGTATGAAAGTCCACGCGATCGTGTAGCTAAAGACTATACGATGAGCATGATAGTCTACACGATCAAGTAGCTTATGCCGAGTATCATACACTATGTGATCGTGCAGCTACTGACTATGCGATAAGCATGATAGTCTACACGATTGTTTAGCACGCATGTCTTGCGTTGAGTATCAAATACCGTGTGATCGTTTACCCCCGAGCATCTACGCGATCATGCAACCAACGCAACACGATGGAGAAAAACACTTTACACGATCGCATATAATTAGCTATGCGATCGTTTAACAGATGTTACACGATCGTATAAAAAAATCTACACTGACGCATAGCCAAATCTAAACGATTGTCTAGCTTGAGATCCACGATGTGATCACCGTTTTGTCTTCTCCATCGAAACAAACTACAACTCTTGCATCTATTGCTTCACGAACGACTCAGAAAACAAAATGAATACAAACTCGATTGCAAGAATTTATGCCCAAAAACGCAGGGGCCCTTACAAATTAACTATCGTAAATGTAAATTGAGACAACTATCTCAAAACATTCATCAACAACATCCACATACATTTAACAGTTAAACGCAATACAGAAGTAAAACCTTCCAAACTGTAAACAACTCAATACAGAAAATGGAATTT
The DNA here is from genome assembly GCF_009727055.1 of Benincasa hispida. NCBI lineage: Eukaryota > Viridiplantae > Streptophyta > Magnoliopsida > Cucurbitales > Cucurbitaceae > Benincasa > Benincasa hispida. The sequence continues at coordinate 72,293,565 of NC_052359.1, read as the reverse complement.
GGAAATCAAAACACAACCTGGCTCTGATACCAATTGAAGGAACTCAATTTACAAAGAACCTTTGAACGAAAGCGGATCGTCCAAATCCCATTTCGATTGAACGCATACATTTACAGTAAAATAAACAGATTATGCATAAAATATAAATTACAGCATGATTTCTAACAAAGAAACAAGGTTCAAGAGATTATACCTTTGAAGAACTATTCTTCGCATTAATCACTCAAACCAACTCGAACACTTCAAAACGAACAATAACAAACAACAACGCAACTCGAACCAAAAGGTAGAGGATACTACCACTTAGTTACCTTGGTATTCTCGGTGTGCGAACTCGAGAGTGGTAGGCTTTGGTTATTTTGGTTAGAGAGTGTTTTGGAGTTGGAGGAGGAAGACGATCGAAGGAAGGCAAAGCTATGAATATATCAGCAAGCAGTGAAAGCAACAAAGATCGATAAACACTCTAATTAATTAATTTTGGCAGTAACTAAAGCATGCTCATACTATAATAAGAGGGATTCAAGCCATACCTTTGTAGGATTTCTTGAATTCTTCATTCTCAGCTGCAAACTTCTCCAAATCTTGTTGTAGACCACCTCAAGATCTTCCCCACTATTATCTTGGAGCTTTAGATTAAGTTATGGGACTCAAAATAAGCTTGAATGAAAAGAACTTGGAGAATAACTCAATGCAACAACCCCACTTAAAGAACAACTTCTTCAACTCGAATTTTCAGCAAAAATTCTCTAAATGCATGCCTCAATTCTACTCCAATCTTCTCAATATATTGTAGGCTATCATGCAAAGAAGATGGTTGCATGAGATGCAGCTCATGCTTGGAGTTATCGAAGCAAAAAATATGTGGGTTTTGTGTGAGCAAGTTGAAGGTGTAATTGGAAAAACCATAATTCCATTTTTGTGTTTTTCTAACTTTTTCAATTTTTACCAAATGATTTTAAAAATCAATTTGATTTCTAAAATTGAAAATATTATTAATTTCATAAATTAATGTTTCTAATAAAATTAATAAATAATTATTTAAACAATTTAATTAATTCTAATTAATTTAATATCAAATATTAAATTAATTTCACACAAATCCACCTTCATATATTTAAATCATATTTAAATATTAATTCTCCTATTCCATTTAATTCTTAAAATTAAATGTGTAATTATTCTCATGTAATTACTAATTCCTTTAGCTCTAATTTGAACGTTTCAAATTAACTTATCACGCTACTCTAAAGCTAATCCATTTACGAGCTACTAGAGGGACCTCGTGGATCCACAGATCATGGGCTCCAACGATTTGAGATTAATTGGCTAAACTCATTACACCGAATTAGCCCCCATTTGTTAACTAGTGGGTCACTCCACTAAATCCCATAGTTGAACTCCCTCACTATAGATATATTATGTCCACTCAATATAACCATAATTAGTAAGTTAACCTTTTACAGGTTGTTCGTAATAATGGTTGGGTCAAATGTCTGTTTTACCCCCGAGATTACCTCTTGTTTCTTAAGTCCCACCAATCCTCTAATGAACAATTAATTTGTGATCCAATCAACAAACCGAGTCGCTCTCGATCCAATGAGAGGGTGAGGCCCCTTTTTCAAGACCTGGAGTCAACATTTAAGGGAACAACCTCTCTACTATCCCTAAAAGCGGGTAGAAGTGAATTTCTTCTTGCACCCTATGTCCCCAGCTATCTACCCGGTCTTACCTCTAAAATGGAGGTTTATTGAGCCGACGTTGTTAAGTCAACCCTCACCTATGCAAATCTAAGGATAATCTCAAATAAACATGAGTTCATAGTTAGCTCAGGATTAAGGTCAAGTTACCTAGGTCATCGTTTTGAAATAGTCAGTCTTAAACAATAAACAACGTTATGAAGTAAGAGTGACTGATTTCGTAGTCCGATCTTGTACAAACCCATTTGCACAGGACGCCCCCACTTCTCATGTTATAACATGTACGAATTAAGATCACTTTGTTTGTAACACTTTACAACTCTTTGTAACAACTACAAAATAGGCCGCATCCAATAGTGTTACCAGAATAAGGCACTCAACCTTATTCATATACTACAGATCATTTTGACTATTTACTCAAATCTGATCCACTTTTATGTCTCCACATAAAGTTCAAGTACTCATGTAATAGTCAAGGGTTTTTTAGGTTTATTGGATTTCTAATAAGCAATACATATATTCAATAACAACTTACTGAATTTTCAGAACAAGTTTTTTTGTTTACAAACTACGTATTTTATGACATAAAACCCAACAGCAAAGCTATCGCATAACAAGACTTCAATCATGTAGTAAACTGTGTTTATCACATAGGCTCTCGAACAAATCTTGTAGAAGATCAATCGTGAATACTCGTCTCTTAGAATAATAAAAATCATATTTTCATTTATCCCATTTTTGCCATAAAATCAATTAACTTCCCACTAAGGGTGGTTAGAGAGAAAAATTGAATTAATTATTTGATAATTAATAATATAAATAAATATGATAACCAACTTATCATATTATATTTATAACCCATAGTTTTAATATTGTATCATATACAATATATAAACCATAGTTCTTTTTCTCTATTTTATGACATTTAATATAAATCATATTTATATTAAATTTAACAACTATGAATCTTATTCATAGAAAATATATTTGAACCATATTCAAATATTTATTCCTCCAATTAAACAATAATATATCAAATACATTATATCAATTATATCATATATAATTTAATTGATTTAATTATATCATATATAATTAAATCCCTCTTATTAATTTGAACATTTCAAACTAACCCAAAAACTGATTCTCAACTAAATCCATTGAGTTACCAAGGGGATCTTATGGATCTGTAGCTTGAAACTCCAACAGTACATGAATAACCGATTAAACTCTTTAATCACATTATCCACCATTCGTTAATTGTCGGGCACTCCACTAAAGACCGACAGCTGCACTATTCGCACTACAGATATATTTTTGTGTCCATTGGATATAACCAATCAACAGTACAATGATCCTTCAAAATCGCTCGTAAGTACAGTTGGGCCAATTTATCGTTTTGCCCCTGTAGTTACATCTAACTCATTAAGTACCACTGATCCTCTAATGAACAATATATCATAGTCTCACTATGAGTAAATCCTTCTCGGGCCAAGAGAAGGTGTGGTGCCACATTATTCAAGCCCCGAAATCAACCCTTAATGGAGCAATTTATCTACTAACCCCTGCTTCGGGGAAGGAGTGAATTTCATCTGTCTCTTATACACATCTAGATGTGTATAAGAGACAGGAGTTCCCAACTCCCAATCAGATGAATCCCCAAAATGGTAGGCATGTTGAGTCAGCGATCTGGCCACTCTCACCCATACAAATCAAAGGACCGCCCTCATAAGCATGAGTTCACAACTCACTCAGGATTAAGGTCATGTTACCTATGGTCATCCTAGTGAAATGAAAGTCTCTATTATAAACAACGTTATATAACGAGACTAAATATTTCGTGGTATGGTTTTATACAAACTTATTTGTATAGAATATCCCCACTCGCATGTCTAATATATGAATGATCAGGATCAGATCATTTGTAGCACTTTACAACATTTATAACACCTACAAAGCGGGTCATACTCGTAGTATCACCAGGATAAGGTATCCAACCTTATCCATATACTACAGACCATTTAGATTATTCACTTAAACACGATCCACCTGTATATCTCCACATACATGTTTAAGTTACAACGATAACCTTGGATGTTAGTTTATTGGTTTGTGGTTAATACAACTAAAATATCATATATTCTATAGACAAAGTGAATAAAATATCATATATTATTAATCACTAAAATGTTTGTTCATACAAAGTTTACAAACTATAGGACCCTAAGAGATTTAGGACATCAATCCCAACAGCTACAATTATAATATATCTATTAACTACAAAATTGAAAATTTTAAGATTGGAACAAAAAATTTGCCCAATAAAATGATTAATTTTAAAATATTTTTAATAATCTTGAGATTTTATTATATATAAAATTAAAAATTTATAGATTTATTACATATTTTAAGAGTTTTTTTTATTCACTTTAAGAGGCTTATTAAAGTCCAAATTTGAAAATTTAGAGATTTACTAGTCACAACTCTCAAAACTTAGTACTATAAAATATGTGTTAACATGTTCATTGAACATTACAAAAAGGAATTGTTTCTAAAGAAGTGGAATTATAGATTTTTTAAAAAAAGTTGAAAAACAAAATAACATATATAATAATAATAATAATAATAATAAACAGTGTGCTGACCAAGGATCAATCCTTGAACTAGTAGTCATACATCATGCCCCTCCTTAACCACTAGGCAGAGCCATAATTTTCATTCAAGAGTGAAACACGTTAATAAAAGTCATATACAAATATATAAAACTTCATTAGGGGGAGTCAAAACTAAGTGTGAGGATAGGAGATTATCTTCCAAGTTGCAACTTTATATACCTAATTTACAGCTTTTGGAAGTTACGAGGTCTAGGGGTGAAAACGGTCAAATCGAACCGAACCGAATTTTTAAACATGTGAAACCGAATCGATTTATTGGTTCAAACCAAACCGAATTAAACCGCATATATGTGGTTTGGTTCGGTTTTAAATTCGGTTTTGACATTTTTTAAAAAAACCATGTTATATTCTTTTTTAATTAAAAACGGTTTGGTTCGGTTTGGTTTTAAATTCGGTTTTGTTCTTTAAATTAAAAGCGGTTTGGTTTTAAATTCGATTTTACTCTTTATATATATATTAGTTAAAAACGGTTCGGTTCGGTTTCAAATTCGATTTTCGAAAGTGAAACCGAACCGAACCGAATTAATTTGGTTTCAAAATTTCTTCAAATCAGATCGAACCGCATTTTTGGGTTTCACTGAGTTTTCGGTTTGGTTTTTAGAAACGGTTCGATTGCGGTTTGAATGACCACCCCTAATGGGCTCAAGTCCCGAACCCAACCTAATTTAGAAGTTGTTAAAGAGTATCATTCTATCATTTAGATAAGTTTTATTTCCTTGAAGATGTAATCCATCAATGGTAATTTGAAAAATGGGCTCCATTTGATTACTTTTGTTGTTGTTTACCTGTATGTTTGTAATTGTAATGAAATATGGGGTCACAACCAAATCAGTAATCAACAAACGCAAATCGATTTGCAGAGCTGAGAGTGATCAATCTGATTGTGTTTAAGAATTGCATGAGATCCAGTAGTTTTATTCAGATCTTTTGAACGATTTTTCAAGTTTTGCCCACTCATATATCGTTACGATTACAGAGACTGTTACTGTTATAGTAGGAGAATTATGAACCTATCACGATTGTTGTTACAGTTACATATATTGTACCGATTGACCTTAAACAATAACGGTAAGAAGAGAATGATATCGTTTCAAGTGCAAAGTAAACACCATCGATCTCAATCAAACTATGTTTACAAAATGTCAAAGTAAACGTGATCAAAATTAATTCAATTACATTTGTGATTGAGGCCCCAATTGATAGATCAATGAAAACTCATGATGATTACACCAATTTTGATTATGAATTAGTAAACGTGGTATTACTTTAAAATGCCTCGAGAGTTGTGAATGTGTACACTTCTTGATCTAGATATTTCAAGAATAATTTGGATGCATTGCATGTGTACGTATGCACAAAATATGAAAGATTAACCTATAAATGATTAAACGTGCAATGTCATGTTATACTATATAACTATAAAATGTAACCAACCTTGGTCACTTAAAAAGGAAAATAAAACTAATGTTATATAACATTTAATGACAAATTTTTAGACTAAGGTTAGCTTCTCAAACTATATTAATTAGACATATTTATATTTATACTTATTCTTTCTATGGAAAATCTGTTTATTTTACATTCTTATTTAACTAGCTAGAAAACATGTGCATTACACATGGAATACTGTAATATTATTTTGACATGAGAAAGATACCAATTTTTTAGTAGTGGATAAAACAAATGTTTTTTTTTTCCGTCTTTCTCATTCTTTTGTATAGTTGTAAATTTTTTCAATCAAAATAATTATTATTAAAAAATGAACCCAATCTAAATCCAACTCTGAAATATTTGGATTCGGTTGGTTCGGATTAATTGGATCATTTATTTAAAATTTTGTTTTAAAAAGAAGCAAAACATAAATGTGTAAAAATCTAATTTAATTATTTTTCATATATTAAATTAAGATTAACAACTCAATTTTAATTTATATAGTGAAAATTTTCTTTCTAAAATGTAAATAAACTACTTTTAAGAGTTGTTGAATAATAAATTATTCAAAAAATATTGGAATTAAATAAAATTAAAATCAATATATGTATAAATAATTGTGTTATAAGTAATAAAAAAATATATTTTAAAGTTAATAATAAATTTGGGTTGGTTCGGGTTGGTCTTGGTTATATTAGGTAAACCCATGAACAATTCAACTCATAGAATTTTCACTTATTTGAACCCAACCCAACTCAGATGAGTTGATAATCCAACCCAAACCTTACCATAGGGTTTGAGTTGGATTAATCGATTTTTTTGGGTCATAGAATTTTTTGAATACCCCTATATATTGTGGTAGATCGGATAGGGGCACATGCTTCTTCTTAAATGGTGTCCTTTTACATTTATGTATATTATTTTTCATTAATTATTAAAAAACCATAATGTTACATTAGAGATCCAAAGTAACACGTTGCTTCAAATATAACATTATACATGTTTTTCTCATATATATATATATATATAGATATAATGTAGAAATATTTTTAGATATTTATAAAATTATTTTCTAAAAATTGGTTGAATGGCTTTTTTGCTTTACGTACCTTAGGTGAACAATTCTCTATTAGGTTGTAAGATTTTTGTTATAAAATTTAGAGTGTGACCGATAAATTTCAACACTTTTAATTTTGACTCCATTCTCTTAAAATATACAATAAATCTATAAATTATTTCAATTTTATATCTAATAGATCTCAACGATACTAAAAATATTTGAAGAGTAACTGTTTTATAAGGAAAAAAAATAGATTTGTATCTATTTAAACTTTAACTTTAAAATTTTGTAGCTAATTGATACATTAATTTTAAAAAGATATCTAATCATATCTATTAAGCACGAAATTAAATTTAATGCATAACATAACATTTAATTTTTAACAAATTTTAACATGTAAGAGTTGTATTAGATGCAAAATTGATATTTTAGAAATATATAAAACAAAAACTTGGATTGAGAGACATATTTGACAATTTTTAAGTTTATGAATTATATATCGACACAAAATTAGAAATTTATGGGCTAACTTCTAACCTCATATAGAGGTGTGCCCCTCACTTGAAATTCTGGATTTGCCGCAAGATATTTATGTATGTTTACAACATGTAGAGTGAGAGAAACAAACTTTTAACAACAAAGACAATAGTTCAAACTTTATTCTGATTGAACGAGTCATTTTAGCAGGAAAGAAAACTAAACCAAATAAAAATAGTTGGTTAAATTACAAATTTAAAAATTTGTATCTACTCGACATTTAAAGTTTAAAAAACATATAATATTATTATGTCTCTAAACTTTAAGAATGTCCAATAAATCTTCAAACTCTTAATTTCGTGTCTAAAAAACTTTAACCATATTCAATTTTTATAGGGCCAATTTATTTGATAGATTTTATCACATTATTCTAGACGATTATTGTTTCACATCATTTCATTTTTCAAATACAATTGATAAAAAATGACTATTTTCAAATAAATATAAATGAGCTAACTTATTTATAAATATAGCAAAATGTCATACATCTATTAGTGATAGACCGCGATAGACATCTATCAATATCAGTGATAGAAGTCTATCGTGATCTATGGTTGATATACATTGATTTTTCACTATATTTGAAAATATTTTCAACAATTTTACCATTTAAAACAATTACACAATTCTTTAACTTATGCATAAATAATCACAATTTCAACAATTTTACCATTTAAAACAATTACACAAATCTTTAACTTATGCATATATAATCACAATTTCAACAATTTTACCATTTAAAATAATTACACAAATCTTTAACTTATGCATATATAATCACAAACATGGAAAAGTTTTATAGATAGAAAAAATGTTAAATTATTTATAGAAATAATAAAAACAAAATACTTATAGATACAGATAGACTTCTATAAGTGTCTATCATATAATATTGATAATAGACTTTTATCGATTTTTATGGATAGATAGACTTCTATCAATTTCTATAAAAGAAGATTAAATTTTGTTATTTTGTATGATAGACGGTAACATCTCGATATAGTTGAAATATTTAATATGTAATTAATAAAAGAGATAACGGTGACATTTTAATATAGTTGAAATATTGAATATGTAATTAATAAAAGAGAAAGTCATTTTTAATTGGCCATCTGTTTACGATATTCCCATAGTCGATGGGATAAATGTGATGCGATGAGACTTTGCTTAAAACTTCTCTCATTCTCTTCATCATCTTTCTCTCAATCAGTTTCTTCACTCTTTCCCACACCATAATTTCTTCATTCGGCAATTGTTTCGCTGTAATAATAATCATTTCCATTTGATCACAAATTTCTCTTCAAATTTCTCCGCCTTCTTCTTTCCCTCTCATTTCTCTAAACTCTCTGCAACTGGTGGTGGAGCTTGCTTGCTTCTGGCTATGGCGATTCCAGCGGCCCTGGTGATCCTGCCATTGGGCGTTCTATTCTTCTTCTCTGGCCTCGTCGTTAATCTCATTCAGGTATTGTGTGCCTGCTTCTGCCTTGATCTGTATGGCTTCTTCTTTCTTTCCTTGCCGATTTGGATCTTTTGAAGCTTCCCTACGTTCTTCGAGCTTCGATTTGTTTACTGTTGGTTCCTCCTGGATTTTTGTTCTTGTTTGTATTTTTTGGTGTGTGTGTGGTTAAGGTGAGTGGCGGAGATTTTAATAGTTAGGTTAAGTTGCTTCACCTAATTTGGTGGTGTGTTTCGCTTGTGATAATGCATGCTCCTTGCTCTTTTATTTGGATTAATCGTCTGGTTTCGCCAAGGTAACTTGTAGATTTAGCTTAGATTCTGTTTTTCTCCCTTCCTCTTTTCATTGTTCGAGCTTATTATTTACAGATTAGTTTAATGAGTATTCGTCGTTGCTTGTTTTTGACACAATGTGGTAAGAGGATCCAGGTGTTTTGGGTAAATACTGTGCCTCGGTTGTAACATTGAGTGGGCAGATGAGCTTTAAGGAACGTGGTTTATCTTCTATGTGGTCATTGTGATTATACTATGCCATGCGAGTATCTGTTTTTTGCATTCTCACCTCATCTTCTTTAAAAGTTTTTGCTGGTTATACTGATTATGTGCACACTGAATGATGTGATCTGACTCTAAAATCTCTGAGCCCTTGGTTCAGGCAATATGCTTTGTCTTTATAAGGCCGCTATCAAAGAATGGGTACAGAAGGATTAATAGATTGGTTGCAGAACTGTTGTGGTTGGAACTTGTTTGGCTAATTGATTGGTGGGCCGGTGTTAAGGTGCATCATACTGAACCCCATATTATGTCATTTTAGTAGTTATTGAAGTAATGTTGTTGCTGTGTTGTATTTTCTCCCTCCTTAGTTGTTAAATCACTTTATTATTGCATCTCATTTTTTTTCCTGGTTTACTATATTTTAATGTCGTGAAGGAGAAACATTAAAAAAAAAAAATCAAAATTAATTGTTCCCCTTCATTGAAAGGTTACTCCATCCGACAATCCCCTCCATTTACTTTTTCTTTTTCTAGTTACTTTACAGGATTACTGTTTTGTGCTGAAGAATGTAGCTAATTTATCAATTATCAGTTCTCTACTGAGTTTGAGTTCTATTCATTTTTCTTCTAATGTTTTTATTACTAAAACCATTAGATGATCAAGTTTTCTGTATATTTGCACTGAATCCATATCAAGTGACCTAGTACCTAGTTTTTCGGTTCTTGGATTAGACTAATGAAAGACCAATTTGTTGAACCATTCTGAATGCAGATTAAAGTGTATACAGATCGTGAAACTCTTAAATTAATGGGTAAGGGTACAATTTTCACTTTTTGCATCCACACGTGGTGCATATCTTTGTATTGCCTATAAATTTATATCTGTTTTGGAATATCCACGAAACGGCTCAACTGACAACATAAGCTATGAACTTTTCCAGGTAAAGAGCATGCACTTGTTATCTCCAATCATAGAAGTGATATTGATTGGCTTGTTGGATGGATTCTAGCTCAGGTGCCTATTTCCGTTGTTTTTTTAAATTAAGGATAGTTCAACTTCAATACGTATCACACACATATTTGTGGTTGCAGCTTTTTACATTTGCTGTTATCTAGTTCTATTACATGTTATATGTTTCTATTAGTGCATTAAATCAGTGTGTTTAATCCCATTTTCTTTCGTTTATTATTTATTTTACTTTCTCCTTATTAATAATTTTGAATTTCATTTGGTAGAGATCTGGATGTCTTGGCAGCACACTAGCTGTAATGAAGAAGTCATCAAAGTTTCTGCCAGTAAGTTATTTTTTCTTAAGTTTTTTAGCATTCATGAGATTATTATTATCTTTATAACAAAATTTGAAGTTAATTTTTTTAATTTTTCAGTTGCATGCTTGTTACTGATGCTAAATTTCTCCTAGTATTTTGCTGACTAAAGTTACCGAAGTTGTTAGAGCGAAGAATCTATCACTTAGAGTTCTATTCTGGCAGGTTTTAGGTTGGTCAATGTGGTTTTCAGAGTACCTTTTTCTCGAAAGAAGCTGGGCCAAGGATGAAATTACTTTAAAGGTAAGGCATTCATGCTGTACTTTATATAAGATTTTTCACTATGCACTGGCCTTTTCCATTTTATCATGTGCTTTATCTGTACTTTACATGTTGATTTCATGTGAAGCTCATGCTACTGTGTCTACAGTCAGGTCTTTTACGGTTGAAGGACTTCCCTTTGCCTTTTTGGTTGGCACTTTTTGTAGAAGGGACTCGATTTACCGAGGCAAAACTTTTGGCAGCTAAAGAGTATGCAATTGCCAATGGATTACCTGTTCCTAGAAATGTTTTGATTCCACGTACAAAGGTTAGAGTTGAAAATTTCATTCTTACCACATTTGGATGCTCTTTTAATTGTTTATGCTCCTTCTTTGAACTCCTTGACCACTGCAAAAGCAATACAGTTGTAAACAGAAGATACCAAATTCAACGCAGTTTCCTTGATTCCTCGCTCTCCCTCTTGTGTCTCTTTTGTTTGCTCTATGCTATGAATTGCATGATTTAACTACTACTTTCTTTTCTATTAAATATTATGTACGAATTATTAACACTTTGATTTGAGTAACGTGTTTGTATATGACACATATTAATGCAAACACGTGTTAACACACCATGCACTCCGACCCTTGTTCTTATCAACTTTGAAAGTGATGTGAACATAATAAAAAACAGCAAACACAATAGACTTTGAATGAGAGAACTCAGAATATTTTTTGCATATACTGTAGTAAAATTTGTATCGACCTATATCATTTTTTCTCATTAGACCTTTAACCATTAAAAAGTGTGTCAGTTTCGCTTTGAATATCGCATTTAACTTTTGTTAGAAGACATGGGTTTTGACATCATGATTATGGTCATTTAGAAAAATATACTATTTCATTTGAAATGTACTCCGTAGGCTATTCTAAAGCTAATTGGTGATTTCAATCTCTCATAGCCCTCATATATCATTATTTAAACTGCAAAATATTAGACTGCAAGTTGTCAAAATGGTTAAGGGCCTGCAAATATATTTAAAAAATATACAATTTAATAAATGTGTCTGCATTAGGTTCATGTCCTGTATCTGGATCTCCTTATTATATTACCCTTGTCCCCATTTTTAGTACATACCATTCTACTGTTTAAGACATTTTTCATAAGGAAAATTCAGTTCTGTTAAAGGAAATTAGTGACTTGTCTTTTTGGGTGTTTCTGTATTTTGGTTTTCTTCTTTGATTTTAGGATTTTTGTAAGGATTACCTATCTTTACGAGTAAACCTTTTTACTTTTGTGTTGGGTTCTCCTTTTTCCAAGTAGGTCTGTCATTTTTCTAATGAGCAAAGGCTTTTGGATTTTATTTCCTTGACATGTCTTGAACGGTGTGACTTTGTGTTTTTAATATTTTATGGTTTTTGTGTTCGTATTTTGATGCCTAAAATATATTTATATATAATCTTGATAACTTGCTTTGCACATTTCCACCTACCTTCGAAGAAAGTAAATTTTACTTGCATCATAAATTTGGTTGGTATTTTGAGGTTGGAATTTCTACCCAAAGTGTGTTAGAATTCTTTTCTGTATTATATGTTTCATCAAATGCAAGTATTGTTTCAAAAGACTTTGGCATGCAGGTTTTCCAGTGAGAATGGCCTATATTGTTTATATTTAGAAACTTGCTTAAAGATAACTTTTCTAAGTGTTTCTTTTAATACATTAGGGGGTGGGAAGATTCGACCCATAATCTTTCATGGTCTTTTTATTAACACATACTATATGCTAGTTGAGCTATGCTTGCTTTGGCAAACTTAGCGTGGGCAAACTTGTTCATAGTTACTATCTCACAACTTTTAATATCCCAAAGTAGACAGGATAAATGGAGATGTGTTATCTTCTAATACATATTGGGTGATCATTAGATCGCGTATATGCTTAAAAGACATTTTATCACTGAGATAAGTTGACGATTATGTTAAGTGACCTTGTCGAGGTTCTATCATTATCCTTGAGTATTACAATGATTTATCTGTTTGCAATTCACGATCACCTAACTTCTAACGCAAAAAATTTGAAGTTTAATATATTACTCGTTCCCATTGATATTGAATTCTGTTCACTTTCTTTTGGGATTTCAAATAATTTTCATTATTAGTTGTGTTGACTGTTTTCTTGTATGGACTTGAGGCAACACCCAAGGTTGGGGATAATTTACTGACTATTAAATAGGTCACTAACCATAGCATGTCAGGGTCATCCACATGCGCCTATGATACTCATCTTTTGTTTGTTAATGTTGATTGTTCTTTCACACAACTTTGAATCTCTCATTTATACATTACATCGGCATTATGTCAACTTCTTGTCTTTTAAAGAAAGGGCAAAGGTTTGGGTAGTGGGAAATGGGAAACTTTCCCATTAGATGCTATTCTTCTCATTAGTCATCCTAAAACGATGCACAATTGGTGCAAGTCTTATTTGATTATGCATTCTTTTATGTGCTGCATTAGAAGAAAATATTTGACCTTATTTACATTTATTCACCTAGCATGTGCCGAGCTATATTTATTGATGCCTATGAATTGGCATAACTTGTTACTCCGTTGCTTTCAGGGTTTTGTGTCAGCTGTAGGTCATATGCGCTCATTTGTTCCAGCAATTTATGATGTAACGGTAGCTATTCCCAAAAACTCACCTCCACCTACAATGCTAAGACTCTTCAAGGGGCAGCCTTCTGTGGTAAGTTAACTTAGCCAAAAGTCTCTCTCTCTCTTTGGGGTTTCTTCTTCTTCTTCTTCTTCTTCTTCTTCTTCTTTTTTTTTTTTTGAGGAACTTGCTCAATTTGTACACAATACTCTTCCCCTCAATGTAAATATCCTACTCATTTTGGTTCATGGCAGTCATCCCTTTCATTAGAGAGAAAAATCAATGAGCACTCACAGAGGCGTTGCCCATGTTTTAGAATTTGACAATAAATGACAGTATTTAAAAACTATGCTATAGTCCTATTGAATATAGGTAACATTTTTTTTAATAGAAATTTTGTGTTCTTTGAGAAAAGAAAGTTTTGTACAAATACAAAATTATGCAATAAATGAAACCATCATGGGTTGATCTTTTGATGACAATAAGAGGTGATTTTATTATTATTAATGGAGTTTTTGGAAATAAAAAACTCTAATCACCTAAAGTCAGTTCTTCAATATTGGAAAGTTTGGATGGTCTTGAGGCATTAAGCACATCCAAAATTGCAAAGGCATTCCGCATACCTTTAGGCGCTGTTGCAAAATTCACTTCAATGACTCCAGATGGTGAATCTGAGGAACCAACTTATGCAATATCAGATAGTCCAGTTGATATTAATGAAATATCATTCTCAGTTGCTATGGTCAATATGAGTTTTTTCAAGTCAGAGTCTATTCCTCAGTTTGGTTGGTTGGAGCTTGCTCTGATTAAGGCCTCCTCTTGGTGCTTTCTTTCCAAATCTTTTGCTAGATTTTCTATTTCTATTCAAGTTTTATGTTTAATCTGGAATGCCGTTGTTTTTCTGATTAGTTCTTAGTCTGTCTTTTGTCTTTGTCCTTTGAGCATTAGTCTCATTTCATTATTTCGATGAAAAGTTTTGTTTCCTTTTAAAAAAATAAAGCTCTCTAGTTAGAATAGCATAATAAAGGTGATTTTTAAATGATTTCTTTCAGTTGCTTTTTTTTCCCTTTTTTTTTTTTTTTGTTTTTGTTTTCACAAAAGAAAAATATAATAAATAAAAAAAAACTAAAGGTGATTTTCTTAAAAGCATTAAATTAAAATTTCCCTTTTGTGTGCTAAGTGCTTTTCGCCCTCCATCTTGGAGGGCTAGGGAGTAGGGATACTTTTGAACTGGTGTTTGGGGATGAGTTGTTCATTAAGTGTATACAAACTTGTAATCTGACAACTTATAGTTGACGGCCCATTAAAGAATTATGCTTGGTAGTTGGTTCTGTCTTAGAAGATGCCGTAACCTATCTGCTTCTGTAGGTACATGTGCACATTAAGCGACATTCTATGAAGGAATTGCCTGAGACAGATGATGCCATTGCTCAATGGTGTAGAGATCTGTTTGTAGTAAAGGTACAAAATAATAAAGTCTCGTTTGTTAACTGTATGATTTTTGAAAATTAAACTTATAGAGCACTACATTCACCTCTAAGATTCTTTATTTTGCTATGTACTTACAAATGTTTTCAAAATCCAAGCCAATTTTTTATTTTTGCATACTAAAAAGGTTAGTTTCCAAATACTTGTCTTTTGCTTTTAAAATTTGGCTAAGAATTCAATCCTTAAAGAAATTTCCAGTAAATAAGCATAATTTTTAAAAACAGAATTAAAAACATAATTGTTATCAAAAGGGATCTAAACAATCCGATTTTGCAGGTTATTATTCGTAGGTGAAAAGTTATCGATCAATTGCCTTACCCTCTTGGTTCTTGCGTTCCAGGATGCACTGTTGGATAAGCATGTAGCCGAAGACACCTTTAGCGATGCAGAGTTACAGGAACTTGGTCGGCCAATCAAGTCCCTCTTGGTAAGCTCTTTGTTTTTCTCCTTAAAAAAGAGAGCGAGAGAATTTTATGAAAATTTAACCTCAAGTTTTGAGTAAATAATGAAATTTATGGCCCTTATTATTTCGGTTTACAATTTTTTAGAAATATTGGTGTCTAATTATGAAGATGTGTTTTGGCTGGGCAAGGAAGCTTTCTTTGGATACTCTGGCTATTCTGGTCACGTTCTATACATTTTATTTGAATTTGGATACCTTATGGCTGAATTTTGGTCCATTTATATGCTTGAATTTGTGGTTAGATTTGCTGTATGAGTTTGTTTATGTGCGACTTCTCGACCACTTCATGAGAAATCTTACCCTATATATTTGAAATGATTTTGAAGTTACCATACTCCGGTTCGATTTGATGAAATTATCGATTTGTCTCTGTATCATTCCCTCACAGGATTTGTAAATGTTCAATTCATTCATTTTTTTTGGTTTACTGTGAGCAGGTAGCAATTTCATGGACATGTCTCCTCATCTTGGGGTCCCTCAAGCTTCTTCATGGCTCTACCTTTTTATCTTCATGGAAAGGTCTTACATTCTCAGCTTCTGGCCTCGCCATTGTTACAGTTCTCATGCAAATCCTCGTACGTTTCTCCCAATCGGAGCGGTCAACCCCTGCAAAGGTTGTCCCAGCCAAGCCTAAGACCAGTGGCGAACCACTCGATCCCAGACGACAGCCAAAACAAAACTAGGGTCTAGACAAACATAACTCACCTTTGCCTAAAATCTTGATATATTTCTTTTACACGATTGCTCGTTTATCTGCAGTCGTACTTGTAGGTTTTGTGAACTTATACCTGTGTGTCAGCAACTGTATTGTATGTCAACTCTTTTTCCTTCTCACATCAAACTTTTTCTCCATAGTATCGTGTATTTTTGCAAATTACCAAATTGGCATTCAATTTCTTTTGTTTTTGAAAATGTCCTTAAATTTAGATAAATTTTAGTTGATTTGGTACATCAACAAATGAAAGATGAAATTTAGTAGTTGGACAAAATATAGTGAGCAATTCATTACCCTTTAAAAGGAGGGGGGTATGTTTTAGCTTTTAAAAAAAGAGGGTGTCACTTCATTTTTTTTTTTCTTTCCATTTATTTATTATACTGTGTTTAGTGGGGCATACAATATCATCATTTAAGCATAATTGAAGTTTTTATAGACTAACCTGTTAAATAGGTTGTTTTAGTCTTTTTGCCATGGTTGAGTAAGAAAGTTTTGCCATTAGATTGGAAAATGAATTGAGAAGCCTTTGTATTTTTTCTTCGAAGTTTATTTAATTTTGTAATTCATGCTCTAGTTGTATGTCAAGTATATTCAAGAATTTTGATACATAATTATTAGGATTGAAATTGATTTGAGTCGAGAGTTTTAATGTTTGTGAATTCAAGATCAAGTACCTAAAGATTGCTAGGATTTCATATCATTTGATATTAGAACATTTGTGATATCATATAAATATGGGTGAGCTTATATGTGCACCTAATCTTAAAAAAAACATAAAATTAAAAGTAAAACAATTATCACATGGGCCTTTCTTTTTGAGGTGCGGTGTTATAATACAAGATTCTATTGGTAATACTGTTCTCTCGGACGAGACATTCCATTAGCTTTGAGATCCATTGAGCTAGTTGAAACAATGACTTTAAAGGAAGGTGTTTATATGGCAATCGAATATGCAGTTATCTAGTTTGAATGGAAGTTGACTCCCAAGCTATATGGAAGTTTGTGGGTATTGAATCTGATCGACATGACAACGATATCCAAACCTTTGTTAATGACCTTTAAAAAAACAACCTAGATTCATTTGTTGATTTTTATATGCTCAATGTTATAAAGTAGCTCACGAAAGTAGTCATCCATACTCTTTAACGTTTCACCACGAGGAAATCTAGTTAGAAGAATATCCCCATGGTTCACCAACATAGCCATCATCGTTTATTCAAACTTCATTCTTCTCTAATTCTCTATCACTAGTAGGAGTCTATCATGAATAGATTATGCTATATTTACGATTTTTTAACAATATTACTATACAAATACCACATAAGTAAGTGTAATAAATCAATTGTAATATGAAAAGTGGGACAATTTAAATATTATGTGAATTACAAATAATAAAAAAAAATCATTAAGATTGCACCAATTTTGATTATGGAACAGTAAACATGACCTTAACTATTAATCTTGAAAAAAATGTTAACCAATGCAATTATCCTATATCTTAATGTTTTTAAAGAATATATATTTTTATTATTGATATCATTATTGATGTGCACATAACAAATTTCATATCCTTTCTCCTCTCCTCTCCCTCCCCTCCTTGGAATCCTATAAATTTTTTTTTGTAGGCAATCTCATAGATAAATTAAGATAGTATTTGATAGGACTACTTTTAAATATAGAAAAATGAATTAAAATATTTACAAATGTAATAAAATTTTACGATCTATATGCAAAGATCGCGATAGACTAGTATCTATTTCTACATGTGATATTTTGCTATTATAAATATTTTTACTAATTTTATCATTTAAAATGATTTCCCAATTTAACTTTTTATTTACTTACGTTTTCTTTTATTAATTACTAAAATTGCAATCTAAATCTTCTGGTTTCCTCAATCGATTTGATTTAGTTTCCTCATTTGTTTTTTGCCCCTTAAATTTAATAAATCCTTCCCTAAGTACAAAATTAAGTTGAATTCCTAATATCTTTTAAATAATAAAAAAAAAACCATTTGATATTTTAAAATATTAAAATTAGGATATGATGAAGAAACCTTAATACTTTAGGATTTCTTCATCCGATTAGAAGTAGAACAGTCCAACCCTACTATTTTTTTTTAAAAAAATAAAAGAAATATTTTCATGAATGATTAATTCGAGTTACCATGAGGTCGAAGCTTAGATCTTTCATTCCAGAACTCGAAAACCAAAAGAAGAAAACAAGTAGCTTTCTTTCAACGAGGAAGAAAGAAAAGCGCGGCAAAGGTAAACCGGCGAAGAATGGTGGCGAGCAGCAATATCCGGAGCCGCCGTGTACGGTGGTGGGTGAGAAAATAAAGAAGAAAAGGTCAAAAAGGAAGAGATCAGAGAGAGAGAATGAAAAATTAAGTGAAAAAGAAAAAGAAAAAGAAATTGGAATTAGTTCAACTGGGAAAGAAAATGAATGTGAAATAGATGAATGGGTTCCAGGAATGCAAATTCCAGGGCCTGTTCCTGATAATCTTTACTCCATCATGCAAGAAAATTTTGATCTTCATACTTTCTTTCATGATTTAATACTTTAATTTTGTATATCAAATCACAATATATTTTAGTTGTGTTCACTAATCATTTAAATAATTCTGTATATAATTACAACCAAATTGATTACCTAATTCGAATTCTTAAACTTTATATTATTTTGTAATTTTTTGTAATTTTCTTTTTAATTTTTTTCTCTAGCATCAACATTTACACAATTTACAATAAACATCTAAATGTTATCTTACTTTATAAAAATTGTGATTAAAATTGGTCAATTATAGTCTAATTAAACTATAATCAAAATTTTATTAACTAATTATAATAATTTCTATCAATTTTCATAATTTTTTTTCGAAATTACCATCCATATTGATATTTTCATAAAATTAGGACTCCAACCTTGTTTTTTATCAAACCCAGTTGTTCATATTATAAGTTTTTTATATGCTTGATAATTCTTATGAACTCAACCAAATATTTGGATGGTTGGTTAATTAATTCAAAATGTTTTCTCTAAAATAAAAAGGTATAATGTTAATCAAAGATCCGTTTTTACTTGAGTTTTTAAATATTAATTAAAGATGAATAACTTGAATTCTTATCTAAGACCCATAAATTAGTTTTAAAAGTTGTTAGAGAATGAATAACTTAAAGAAATGTTCTTAGGCATTGCTTTTTGTTACAATTAGTGGTGGATGAAATAGTAAAAAATAAACATGATAAAATAAAAAATTTAAGGTGAAAATTGATACAATTAATGAGTAAAGATGGATTTATTGCGTGTGCATAGGAGATTCGAATATTTGATCGAGAATATACATTAATCAGTTAAATTTCGCTCAAATGAATTAAATAAACGCTAAAGTGAGCATAGTTCAACTGATATAATATAGCTCAATTAACATACTACTTATACTATCAACCTCAAAATCAGAGGATCGATTCTCGTGTTGTTAAATAAAAAATATAGAAAGAAAGAAAGCTAAATAGACCTTATTAATGTGAACGAACTCACTTGCAATTATTAGAAGTATAAATGAACTGTTTTTCACATCTTTAAATATTTTGATGAACACGTAAATAATATAAAAAGTTAAACAAACGGATCGAGGGATTCGATTTCATCTGATTGCCCCCTCTCTCAATATTGTATTGGTTTCTTGGGTGACGATGAATGAGAAAAGTAGCAGAGGGAAGAATGCAAACAAAGGTCACATCAGCAAAGGCGACGGCGACATACAGTCTTTGGCGATGTCGTTGTTGTCGGAGGAGATATCCAGTGGGAAAGTTGATGTTTTTCTGAGTATGCAAAATGAGAAAAGTAGCAGAGGGAAGATTGCAAACAAAGGTCACATCAGCAACGGCGACGACGACATACAGTCTCCGGCTGTGTCGTCATTATCAGAGGAGATATCCCAAGGGAAAGTTGATGTTTTTCTGAGTATGCAAAAGACAGAGAGATCAGAGAGTGAAGAAGAAAGTTCAAGATTATTCAGAAAAGAAACCAAAAAGACTGAAAAAGAAGATAATAAAGAAAGTTTGGAAAATAAATCAGAGATGGATAAGTGGGTTCAAGAGATGAACATTCCAGGACCAATACCTTATCTTTTTCCCATTATTCAGGAGCAATTCAATCTTCATACTATCTTAGATGATCCAAGTCTTGATTGATTCACTATGACTATAACAATCAATTTTTTGATAAAATTCATTTTATTAGATGATTTATAGTATGTTTTTGTCAACACTATAAGAGCTGCTTAATCGTATAATCGTGTTCTTGTTTCATGTCTATAATATTCAGATGTCATATTCGAGTTTTATTGTTGATTGAGTAACAACTTTATTATTTTTTTTTTTAGAAAAAAGATGATGATTATGAAAACCGCACTTCTAAATCCTCCGGTCAATTGAGCTATGCTCAGTTTGGCACAAAGGTAGAGTTATACAAGGATAAACAACATAAAATTTATTTCTTATATATTGTATACATTTAGTAAACAGTCCACAAACACTAGACAACAAACATTATTAGATTGGATATGCATAAAAAGGATTATAAATACAGTGTTCTTGATTTGAAATTCTCTTTTGGTTGACAATCAAGTCTCCACACATTTATTGTACAACCTTATTGAAATCTTCTCCCTTTCATTCTTCTAATGAAGATGATAACAAATCCAATTCCTTCGAGTATGCTATAACTGACACGATCTATAAAGCGAAAGTACAATGTTCTTCGTGATCGGCTTGTGAAAATGGTGAAAAACAATATGTTGAGACCTACAGGAAGACCAATTTCCACGCTGATATAGAAGCCAAAGCCAAAGATTTCCATGTCATTTTCCTTTCCATCTTTTTGGCTTGTTGAAGTAGGAACACCATTGTTTGCATTCTCACCACTCAAGCTTTTGTTAAGGAAAGGATTGCCTTCATAAATGGAAGGGTCGTTCAATGCCTGAAATATCTACCATTAATGCTGCTATTGAACTTACTGGCATACGATTCATTATCAAAGTGGCTATAAACCATATTTGTCCATTTATTCAAGCAACTTGGAATTTCTTTCGAAACATTGTTGTTTAAAACATCAAACACACGAAGTGAAGGAAGGTTCCATTTAAATGGTTAGATCGTAGGTTTAGCAACCACAATGTTGACACAACTTCTCCTATCCAAATAGAAAGGCTTGCGTATAGTCTATTTTCACTGAGATCAATGCTCTTAAGGATGAACAACTCTGTAAAGACTTTGGAATTTCTCCATTCAGATGGTTGTTGCTCGATATTAGATATTCGAGGAGTGTCAACAAACCTATTGAGCTTGGAATTTTTCCATCTAGATTATTGCTGGCCAAATCAATAACAAATAATGATTTGAAATCACTCGAATAATCAAACAATCCCCTGAAAATTGATTATCTAATGGTGAAAGTACTTCCAAATAACTCATTTTTTGAATTGATGATGGAATCATACTACTAAGACGATTGTTGGACAAATATAACATACTCAAATTGGGTATCAAATCACCGATATTCGAAGGTATAGAGCTTGTCAATCGAATTTGTTACTTGAAAGATCCAAGTGTCTTAGGTTCCGAAGTGACCCCAGTGAATTTGAGATCTCTCCCACAAATTCATCATGAAACAACTCCAAATATTCCAAACTATTTTGGGAACAATTTGAAGAACTTCTAAAAAGCTCATCAATTGTACAACCAAAATTGTTAAAAGAAAGTTTCAACAATTATAAATTGTAAAGATTTCACAAACAACTTGGCTTGTGATCTCCACTATTCCTTAAGTTGTTCCCACTTAAATCAAGATATTGAAGATTTTTCAATTTTACAAAATCTCGAGGAATTGAACCATGAAAATTGTTATCCTATAGTTTAAGTTTTGTAAGACTGATAAAATTAGACAGCCACAAAGGAAACAAAGAATTTATCAAATTGTCCGATGGGTCAAAAACCCTAAGGGAAGTGAGATTTAGAAATCTAACTGAAGTATCAAAACTTAGAAGACTACAGTCACTCATGTAGCTCCAACAAGGAAGAAAGTTGATTAATTTCATGCATCCAATTTGTTTGTAAACTACTCAAATCCATCATTCGAACATTAAGGTATTCTAAAGAAGAAAGACCAGAAAGCCATAGCAAGTTTCCAACCTTGAAATTTATTCTATCATCTAGAAATTGATTATCTACAGAAAGGTCTAGATACCTCAAATTGGACAAATTTCCTAAACGGGAGGAATCTGTCCACCATAATATGCAGAAGAGAGATTGAAGGTACCTCAAGTTTTTTAACATCCCGAAGAAATGTGGAATTAAAGCGCCACTGAAATTGTTTAGACTCAAGTCCAAATAATTTAGATCTTTGAGCTCAAGTAGAGAAGAACTAACTTCACCACCCAAGCACGACCTTTTGTATTGCAAGAGGGTCATATCGTCGTTACGACGAAGATGATATTGTAAGACCTCCAATTGTTTACACATATAAGAGGAGGGGTAAAATGGGAAAAAGGGGAGAGAATACGGTTGGAGATGGGAATGAATCAGCAATTGGGAGGGCAAAGGAGACAGCAGGGATTGAAAATGGTTGAGGTGGGTCCCTCAGCTGTGGATTTAAAAAGAAAGGAGAAAGGAATTCAAGGGTAGGTAGAAAAATAAGGAAGAGTTTCCTACAGGAGGGGCTTCCTAGCTTCCTAGAATGGCTAAGTGTTCTTTACATAGTTTTTCATCATTTTTTATTTCTTTTCTTATGGAAGTCTGATTATCAAGCTGTTCTATTCTCAAGTTTTTCTATATTGAATGAGAATATATAAATATTTCGTTTGCCTGTGAGCTGGTATGGAATTCTTCTTATTTCATATAGTTGTGGGTGTTATATTGTTCTATCGGAGGAGATAATTTGCAGGAACAGTTTGGGATAGTTGCAGGGTCGTAACAATGTGGTATCAGAGCCGTAAACCTGGGGAAGACGCGAGGAATGGCTCAAAAACAACTTGAAGAAAGAATGGAGTCGGTCGAGAAGAAGATGGCTGGATTACGAGAGTTGATAAGTGGATTGTGCAAAAACTTAGAGAGACTAATCGAGGAAGTGAGGGAGAGCAACACAACCAGGAAGAAGGAGGAGTTTACACTCACTGATAGTAGTGTGACCAAGGCGAAGGGTAAAGCAGAAGAAGCAGAGCCATCCCACGCGGGATTTGCAACCAGAGCAGACAAAGGTAAGTACAAACGCCTTGAAATGCCAATGTTTACAGGTGAGAACCCCGAGTCCTAGGTTTATCGAGCAGAACATTACTTCGAAATCCACGAACTGTCTGATGCCGAGAAGGTGAAGGTGGTCGTCATCAGTTTTGCTTCTGATGAAGTGGATTGGTTTCGTTAGAGTAACAATCGCCGAGCAATAACAACTTGGGAAGAATTAAAAACAAGGTTGTTCGATCATTATCGGAAGGTGAGGGAAGGAAATTTGTACGCCCGATTGCTGAAAATCAAACAAGAAGGGACTTACTCGGACTATGTGAAGAAGTTTGTAACCTACTACGCGCCGTTACCGGAGTTGTCTGAAGAGGTTTTACGAGACGCCTTCTTGAATGGGTTGAAGCCGACCGTACAAGCTGAAGTCATCAGCCGCAACCCGAAGACGTTGGACAATTGTATGTGAAAAGCTCAACTGGTCAATGACAGAAATTTGGCTCTAAAAATCGCTCTCAAGGATCTGGGAGTTAATGGGCTTAGCAACCGTGAGGCCCACCAGGGGAAGAGAGAATTGACCGAGAAGGCCCGAACTAAGGGGAATGAAGTGTTACCGATGAAACAGGTTGCAATACCTGTTAAATCTTTTCCCACGAAGAAAGAAGCACCTGTGAAACGTCTGTCTGATGCTGAGTTCAGAGATCAGCTCGACAAAGGGCTCTGTTTCAGATGCAGTGAGAAATATTCACCTGGTCATAAATGTAAGTTCCAATAGAATCACCAACTAATGTTGTTCGTTGCTAATGAAGAGGAGGAACCAGGGGAAGAGGTAGGCGAGAAAGGAGAAGAAAAGCTGGAGCTAAATAATGCAGAAGTAGGAGAGAAATTGGAGTTGGCACTGAATTCATTGCTAGGATTCTCAGCAAAAGGAACCATGAAGTTGAAAGGGGAAATCAAGGGAAAGGAAATGCTCGTCCTTATCGATTCAGGGGCGACACACAACTTCATCCACCAAGACACGGTAAGAGAGCTAAACATTCCCACAGAAAAACACATGAGGTTTAGGGTAGTGATCGGAAATGGCAGTGAAATAGAAGGAAAGAGAATCTGCAAAGGGGTAGAACTAAATTTTCCTGGGTTGAAGGTGAAGGCAGACTTTTTGGCAATTGAATTGGGTTGGATGAATGTAGTTTTAGGAATGTCATGGCTTTATTCCACAGGATTTATGGGAATACATTGGCCGTCTCTAACCATGGACTTTTGGGCCGAGGGCTCTCATATAACGTTGCAAGGGGATCCATCGCTAACCAAGGCTGAAGTATCCTTTAAAATGTTGAGTAAACAGTGGGAAGAAGAAGATTTGGGATTCCTAGTAGACTTCCAGCAGCTAGAGATCGAACAAGAGACAGAAAACAATGTGCAAGAAGGAGTTGGTATGAACTTCCAACTATCATTAATGATTCGGTTGCTT
Source organism: Benincasa hispida (assembly GCF_009727055.1). Lineage (NCBI taxonomy): Eukaryota > Viridiplantae > Streptophyta > Magnoliopsida > Cucurbitales > Cucurbitaceae > Benincasa > Benincasa hispida. The sequence continues at coordinate 72,268,674 of NC_052359.1, read as the reverse complement.
CTGGAACAGAATCAGGACATTTTCGAGCTTCCATCCACACTGCCCCCACAAAGATCAATAGATCATCACATTCTTATCAAGGAGGGGACGAACCCCATCAATGTAAGACCTTACAAATACGGGCACACACAAAAGGAAGAAATAGAGAGGTTAGTTCAAGAAATGATGCAGGTTGGTTTTATACGACCTAGTAGAAGTCCCTACTCGAGCCCTGTTCTATTAGTCAAAAAGAAGGATGGAGGATGGCGTTTTTATGTAGATTACAGAAAGTTAAATCAGGTCATGGTAGCTGGTAAGTTTCCTATACCGGTGATAGAAGAACTATTGGATGAATTACATGGGGCCATGGTTTTCTCCAAGTTAGACCTCAAGTCCGGATACCATCATATCAGAATGAGGGAGGGAGACATCGAAAAAACGGCTTTTCGCACACACGAGGGACATTATGAGTTTCTTGTCATGCCTTTCGGCCTCAAATATGCACCAACCATATTCCAATCGCTTATGAACCAAGTTTTTAGACCATTTTTACGTCGATTTATCCTTATTTTCTTTGATGACATTTTGGTTTATAGCCCGAACGTGTTTTCACATGAATCACATTTGGGAATAGTGTTCACCATCCTTAGGGATCATTAATTGTATGCCAACCAGAAGAAATATGTCTTCTGTCAAGAACAAATTCAGTATTTGGGACATTTAATCTCTTCCCAAGGAGTAGAGGCGGATGGAGATAAGATTAAAGCCATGGTCAACTGGCCACAACCAAAGAACATAACAGAATTGCGTGGGTTTTTAAGACTCACAGGGTACTACCGAAAATTTGTGAAGGGATATAACACCCGAGCTTCCCCTCTCACCAAATTACTTCAGAAGAACGACTTTAAATGGAGTGAGGAAGCCACCGAAGCCTTTGAGGATCTAAAAAGACAGATGATATCATGTCCAGTGCTAGCCTTACCTAACTTCAGCAAACCATTCATCATCGAGACTGATGCATCCGGCATAGGGTTAGAAGCAGTGCTTACTCAAGGAGACAGACCAATAGCCTATTTTAGCCAAAAGTTTTCCTCAAGAGCACAGGCTAAGTCTGTTTATGAAAGAGAGTTAATGGCCGTGGTATTGGCAGTTCAGAAATGGAGACACTATCTACTTAAGGGAAAGTTCACCATCATTTCTGATCAGAAGGCATTGAAATTCCTCATTGAACAAAGAGAGGTCCAACCTCAGTTTCAACGTTGGCTAACCAAGCTACTAGGGTACAATTTCGAGATTCTATATCAACCAGGACTGACCAATAAGGCAGCAGATGCTCTTTCGAGGGTTCAAGAGGCACCTGAATTACATAGCTTAATATCTTCGGCCCTAGTGGATGTAGATTTGATCCTTAAGAAAATGGAAGATGATGAAGAACTCCAAAAGATCATAGCTATACTTAAGGAGAATCCGGAAGGAAAACCACCTTATCAGTGGAAAAAATCAAAGGTTGCTATACAAAGGCAGGTTAGTTATCCCACGAACATCATCCTTGATCCCCTCACTATTACACACCTTTCATGATTCCGTATTGGGTGGTCACTCGGATTTTCTAAGGACATACAAGAGGATGAATGGGGAGCTACATTAGCTAAGGATGAAATCTGATGTCCAGAGATATGTTGAAAGGTGTGAAATATGCCAATGTAACAAAACATAGTCACTCTTACCGACTGGGTTGCTACATCCGCTACCAATTCCCGAGTTTTCATTGGAAGAATGGACCATGGATTTCATAGAGGGGCTGCCAAAGGCTAGAGGGTTCAATTATATCCTTGTAGTGGTCGACCGGCTTAGCAAGTATGGTCACTTTGTGCCATTGAAACACCCTTTTACTGCGAAACAAATGGCAGACCTGTTCATACAAGAGGTAGTTAGACTCCATGGCATTCCTAAATCAATCACAACAGATAGGGACAAATTTTTTCTAAGTAATTTCTAGAGGGAGATGTTCACATCCTTGGGAACAAAACTTAAAAGAAGCACGACATTTCACCCACAAATTGACGGACAAACCGAGAGTGTCAACTGTTGCCTAGAGACTTATTTAAGATGTGTTTTGTAATGAACAGCCCACTCATTGGAACAAGTGGATAGCATGGGCAGAATTATGGTACAATGCGACATTTCATCAATCCATCAGAACCACTCCTTTCCAAGCAGTGTTTGGTCGTCCCCCTCCCCTTATATTACACTATGGAGATCGAAAATCTTCTAATGACTGTGTTCAAAGGCAGCTGAAGGACAGAGATTTAGCTTTGAATGCTCTCAAGGAAAACTTGGTGATTGTTCAGAATCGAATGAAGAAACATGCTGATTTACATTGTCGAGAACTAAACTTCGAGGTGGGAGATGAGGTATTCCTCAAGTTAAGGTCGTACAAGCAGCGAACTCTAGCTAAAAGAAGAAGTGAGAAGTTATCTCCTAAATTTTATGGACCCAATACAATAGCAGAGAAGATTGGAGAAGTGGCCTACCGTTTGAATTTACTAGTCGAGGCAGCCATTCATAATGTGTTCCATGTGTCACAACTCAAGAAGAAGTTAGGCCAAACTCAACAAGTCTAGCACATTCCTTCTATTTTAACAGAAGAGTTTGAACTCCAAGTCAGTCCGGAAGTTGTACTAGGAGTAAGCTGGAATGGGGAAATAGTTATGCAAGAATGGATAGTAAAATGGAAGGGTTTGCTCGAAAGTGAAGCAACATGGGAGGCTGCACCTGCAATGAGACAACAGTTCCCTACATTCCACCTTGAGGACAAGGTGTGTTTCGAGAGGGGAGGAATTGTAAGACCTTTAATTGTTTACACATATAAGATGAGGGGTAAAAGGAAAGAAAGGGAGAGAATACGGTTGGAGATGGGAATGAATCAGCAATTGGAAGGGCAGAGAAGATAGTAAGGATTGAAAACGGTTGAGGTAGGGCCCTCAGTTGCAGATTTAAAAAGAAAGGAGAAAGGAATTCAAGGGCAGGTAGAAAAATAAGGAAGAGTTTCCTAGAGGAGGGGCTTCCGAGCTTCCTTGAATGGCTAACTGTTCTTTACATAGATTTTCATCATTTTTTATTTCTTTTCTTGTGGAAGTCTGATTATCAAGCTGCTCTGTTCTCAAGTTTTTCTATATTGAATGAGAATATATAAATATTTCGTTTGCCTGTGAGCTGGTCTGGAATTCTTTTTATTTCAGATAGTTGTGGGAGTTATATTGTTCTATCAAAGGAGATAATTTGCAGGAACAGTTTAGGATAGCTGCAGGGTCATAACAGATATCAAGTTGGTAAACCCCAAAGAGTTTTACAGATAGATGTTTTGTGATCTTTCTCGATATGAAATGACAAGTTACACCATGCCATTCACAACAATTTCTGCCATTATTTCAAGAAGAAAATCTACCTGAAAGATTAGATAGACTTCGTTTTATAGATAGTTGATAGCATAAGTGCGAACTGTGATAAAACAAATGCAGCAAAACCATAGAGAAATGAGGGAACTAATAATGGAGGAGGTTTGTTCATACTCATAGCATAGGCTTGAATCTTTTGATATTTAGAGGGCAAAAAATGATCATTATATAGATATAAAATATCGAAATTATGCTCTAGACTTCAAAAAGGCTTCATATTTTAATTTTGAAATTGTTTAAAAAAACATCTTTTCTAATAGAATTAAGAATTTAAACTAATATAATAGTTGGAAAATTTGTACTGATGACCCATTTTTTGAGCCCAAAATGTCAAATGACCCATTTTTTAAAAATAATATTAATTGACCCTCTGTTGATATCATCGTCATACCAAATTACGTAAATTGCCCTCACAAGTGCCTCACGTTATAAGTCCCGCTCTTATCTGGTTAAACACTCTCGCTCTCGCTTGAAATTCCCTAGTTTGATGTGATTGATCGTCAGTGTACGAATGATTTGTCAATTTTCACGACTAAAGCCTCAAATCAATAATATCTAAATACAATACAATGATGATTTCTTTAAACTCTAAACTCTATTTCAACGGTGATTACTTCCTGGTTTTCGATGGTGTTTTGATGAACGGAGTTTTTTCGAACGGGGATTTCCAAAACGGACAGGTTTTTCAAAACAGTGTTTCATTAGTTTGAGCTTGTTTCATTATTTTTATTGTGTTATTTCTAAAAGGTAGGAATTAGGGGTGTTCAAAAAATCCGATGACCCGAAAAAACCGATCAACCCAACCCAAACCGTTAGGTTGGGTTCAAATAAATTAAAATTTTATAGGTTGGGTTGGTTCATGCGTTCACCTAATATAACCCAAACCAACTCGATCCAACCCGAATTTATTATTAACTTTGAAAAATATATTTTTTGTTACTTATAACACAATTATTTATACATATATTGATTTTAATTTCATTTAATTCTAATATTTTTTGAATAATTTATTCTTCAATAACTCTTAAAAGTAGTTTATTTGCACTTTAGAAAAAAAAAATTCACTATATAAATTGAAATTGAGTAGTTAATCTTAATTTAAAATATGAAAATAATTAAATTAGGTTTGTATATATTTACGTTTTGCTTCTTTTTAGAACAAAATTTTAAATAAATGACCCGCTTAATCCGAACCAACCCCACCCAAATATTTCATGGTTGGGTTAGGTTGGGTTCATTTTTTAATAAGGGATATTTGGGTAGAAGAAAAAATTTACAACCTAAACAATTGGGTTGGGTCTAAAAAGTCTTTCAACCCAACCTAACCCAACCCAACCCAACCCATGAACACCCCTAGTAGGAATTGAGCATTATGAAATTTTGTATTAGGAGAGAGAGTGCAAGAGATAGAACAAGAGTGAGAGAGAGCAAGAGTAAGAGAGAGCAAGATTACGAGAGAGAATACACTTCAATTGCTTGTACAACTTAATGAAAAATTTTCTCTTGCTTTGTAGGATGACAAAAAAATGTCTACTTGTTCAATATGAAGATGATTGGGATGAGAATGAAAGTTCGTATATTGGGGGAGAGTTGACAGGAATCATTGTGCCTATTACATTGAAGTATGAACAACTTAAATCTCACATTTACAGGGCTACAAATGTCAGTTCTTCAGAGTTTGATCTTATAATGAGAGTTAAATATAAGCTTGAATATAAAGCCCCTCCACAATCCATAAAGAATGATGATGATGTTCGCTTCTTTCTTTTCCGAGAAGAGCTTTGTAGACTTCAGTTATCTGTAATGCTAAAATCGAATCAGGATGAAGATATTAGAATGGAGTTTGGAAATGTGATTATGATGATGTGACTGTGGAAAAATAATATGAAGAATCATGAGTTTCGTCGGGAAGAGGATGATATTCCATTGTCTACTAACATTGTACCATTAACATTATCACTAGACAACGACCGCACTAATCCAGCAAGATTGAATTCAATGAATTATGGTGATACAAAATTAGGTGATACTTCAGCTGTTGGTAATGAGAGATCACCTAGACTTGATTATATGGATTGTGGTCATCCAGAGCAACATTGTGGTCCTTTAGTGGATGTTAATGAGCAACCAACAAGATTGAATGAAATGGATCGTGATCATAGAGATGTATGTTGTTCAATAGCAGCTTCAGTGATTCCACCATCTATGTCTTCAAGTCGTAGAGGAGAGACGTTGAAGTTGGTCAACTATTTTTTTTAGTAAAAAGGAGTTGAAAATGTGATTATCTATTTTGTCCAACAAAAGTTTTGAATTTAGGGTCAGGAAGACAACCAAATCTTTGTTCACTGTCAAATGTATTGGGAAGACTTGTAAGTGGAGCCTTCGTGCAGTGAAAATGGAAGGGTCTGATATATTCAAGATCACAAAATACTGTAGTTTACACACATGTTCCATCGAAGTTCTGAATCACAACCATAGACAAGCAACTGTTACGGTTGTTGGTTAGTTGATTAAAGATAAGTTTATAGGCATATGACGTATTTATAAACCTTGAAATATCGTTGAGGATATGAGGAGAGATTATGGCGTGAACATAAATTATGATAAAGTGTGGCGTGTAAGGGAAGTCGCATATGATTTCACTAGAGGTACTCTAGAATACTCATACTCCATACTACATGCTTATGGAGAATCGTTAAAAATAGAGAATCTGAGCACAGTGTTTTAGATTGAACTTGAAGATGATGCGCATTTCAAGTATATGTTTATGGCATTATGGCCTTGTATTAGAGGTTTCACAAGCTGTCGTCGGCCTGTGATAATTGTTGATGGGTCGCACTTGAAAGGAAGTACAAAGGGACCATGTTAGTTGTAGTTTCTATGGACGGGAACAATCAATTATACCCACTAGCATATGCAATAGTGGACAATGAAACCGATCGATCTGGAAATGGTTTATGTCGAATTTGAAATACGATATCGGAGAACCCGATAATCTGGTGTTTGTGTCTAATCGAATGGTATCTATCAACAATACTATTCGTGCATTTTTTCCCACGACATTTCATGGATTGTGCACGTGGCACATAAAATAGAATCTTATTACAAACTTTAAAGATAGTACGGTTGTTGGGATATTTGGAGATGCAGCAAGGGTATTTCACATGATAGAGTTCCAGACAAAATGGAACGAACTTCGTACTTTTCGAGACGATGTTGTCACGAAATATCTAGAAGACATCAGTCTTCAAAGATGGGCATGGGTTTATCAAATAGAACGAAGATATGACAACATGACATCCAACAGTGCAGAGTGTTTCAATTCGTTAACTAAAAAGTATTGGCTATTGCCCATAATATGCTTGATTGAACATTTTAGAGGAATGCTCCAATCATGGTTCTACGAACGAAGGAATTACTGTTCATCTCGAACGACATTTCACACCGACTACTGTGAAACTCGATTGGAAAGTGAGGCCGATAAAGGCAAACGATTGAGCCAGTTGATTGTTAACGGGTCCACGTGCAAGATAATCGATTGGATGGTATTATGAATCTTCACACGAAGGAATGCACGTATAAGGAATTCGACTAACTTGGTATCCCGTGTTCGCATACAATTGTGACCACCAAGGAACGAAACATACCCATTTAGAGTCTCTGCAGTCGATTTTATACAGTGGACTCTCTAATGACTACGTATGTAGAGCCTATAAAGTCCACTCGAGCACATATCTGACTGGAAAAGTGCTTTGAAGACTTAATTCACAAATTCAACAAAATCACTTCAAGATTAAGCTTGAAACTTCAACAAGACCACAACCAAGATCTTTTCTACAAAGCTCAAGAAGGAATGTGTGGTGGAAGCACTCAAATCAAGCTGAATTTGGGATGATTTTTTATGGTTTGAAAAGGTTTTCAACTTTGCAACAGTTCAGTATCAAAAATCTCATAATTCCCCTAACCTCTCTGCATGGAGGTTTATTTTAAACTCTGAAATCATGCAGCAAAGTATGGCTGCATGGAGGGCAGCTCCTACTTGGAGAATTGATGAAGAAGATGGTGGAATTAGGTGATAAACCACCATAGGTTTGGTTATTGAAAAGCAATTTAAAAATAAAATGGTTTTTAAATAAAACCATTTTATTTAAAAAAAAATTATTTAAATTCATTCACTTATGGAGATTGAGAGAGCGAGATTTTGAGAGAGAGCGAGATTATGAAGAAATGGTTGAGAAATGCTCTGTTAAATCCTCGATGCTAGATACTCGATACTTGGTGGAAATTTCCTTTTATCCTCAACGAGTTTCTGTTCTTTGCTCAATGGAACACGATGAGTGCTGATCGATACTCGACTCTACTCGATGAGTATTAATCTTTACTTGAAGCAACTCGAAGATGAAAAACTTCTGACTTGATGCTACTCAATAGAAGAAAATTGATACGCGATTCAACTTGATACTCTGAAATCGATATGATTTGATAACAAGATTGTGTTTTCGTGATTTACAAGAAGATTCACTTTCTTTCTCACTTCAAGATTGCTTACAGCTTGTTTTTATTTACAGACAAAATAGAAAGTATGAAAAACTCCTCTTTATTTTCTTATCAGTGGTATTTATAATACATACCAACAGACCGTTACAAGATAAAGTTAGTGATAAACTAAACTAGATGAGAGGTATTTGAGTCACGATTTCTTCACTATATTTAGACAATCAACCATGACCAACATTTGAGTCATTTCTGCCATTTTCAGGATGTCGCACAATTGTAAACGGTTCGCTACAGTTTTGGCGGTTATGCCCATAATTCCCACACCTACCACATTTTATTTGTTTGCGAAATTCTCCTCTAGATGGTATTCTTCTCACTCTCCATTGCCCGACTTGTGCCACAAACTTTGGAGGAAGGATAGTTTTTTCTACATATCCAAGAGCTTTCTTCCATTCAGATATATGCCCGAGTGGATTTATAGGCTCTGCATATGCAGTCATTAGAGAGTCCATTATATAAAATCGATTACAAAGATTCTAAATGGGTATGTTTCGTTCCTTGGCGGCCACAATTGCATGCGAACACGGGATACCAAGTGAGTCGAATTCCTAATACGTGTTCCTTCGTGTGAAGATTCACAATACCGTCCAATCGATTATCTCGCACGTGGACCCGATAACAATCAGTAGGCTCAACCCTATATCGTCAACCCTTATCGGCCTCACTTACCAATCAGGTTTCACAGTAGTCAAAGTGCAATGTCGTTCAAGATGTCCAATAATTCCTCCGTTCATAAAACTACAATTAGAGCATTCCTCTAACATGTTCAATCAAGCATACTATGGGCAATAACCAATACTCTTTAGTTAAAGAATTGAAACACTTTGCACTATTGGACGTCATGTTGTCATATCTTCATTCTATTTGATAAACCCGTACTCATCTTTGAAGACCGATGTCTTCCAGATATTTCGTGACAGTACCGTCTCAAAAATTACGGAGTTCATCCCATTTTGTCTAGAACTCTGTCATGCGAAATGCCCTTGCTCAACTCTAAATATCCCAACGACCGTACTATCCTTAAAGTTTATAATAAGACTTTGTTCTATGTGCCACGTGCACAATCCATGAAATGCCGTGAGAAAAAATGCACGAATAGCATTGCTGATAGATATCATTCGATCAGACACAAACACCAAATTATCGGGTTCTTCGATACTGCATTTCAAATTCGACATAAACCATTTCCATGATCGATCGGTTTCATTGTCCACTATTGCTTATGCTAGTGGGTATAATTGATTATTTTCGTCCATAGAAACTGCAACCAACATGGTCCCTTTGTACTTTCCTTTCAAGTGCGACTCATCAACAGTTATCACAGGCCGATAGCTTGCGAAACCTCTAATACAAGAGTCTAATGCCATAAACATATACTTGAAATGCACATCATCTTCAACTTCGATCTCAAACACTGTATCCAAATTCTCTATTTTTAACGTTTCCCCATAAGCATGTAGTATGGAATATGAGTATTCTTAAGTACCTCTAGTGAGATCATATGCGGCTTCCCTTGCATGCTACGCTTTATCATTACTTATGTTCACTCCATAATCTCTCCTTATGTCCTCAATGATATGACAAGATTTATAAATACGTCCTATACCTGTAAACTTATCTTTAATCAACTAACCAACAACCGTAGCAGTTGCTTGTTTATGGTTGTGATTATAAGATCAAACTCTGAAAAACTGACATTTGTAACCCTATAAATGTGAGATTTAAGTTCTTCGTACTTCAATGTAACAGGCACAATGATTTCTGTTAACTCTCCCCCAATATACGAACTTTTATTCTCATCTCAATCACCTCCATATCGAATAAGTAGATACTTTTCTATCATCCTACAAACTAAGAGAACATTTTTCATTAAGTTGTACAAGCAATTGAAATGTATTATCGCTTTCTCTTAATCTCGCTCTCTCTCTTACTCTTGCTCTCTCTCACTCTCGTTCTATCTCTCGCTCTCTCTCCCAATACAAAATTTCGTAATGCTCAATTCCCACCTTTCCAAAAATAACATAGCAAAAATAATGAAACAGACTCAAAATAATGAAACACCGTTCTGAAAAACCTGTTCCGTTTTGAAAAAAGCCTCGTCTTGGAAATCCCCGTTCAAAAAAACTCTGTTCAACAAAACACTGTCGAAAACAAGGGAGTAATCATCATTGAAATGGAGTTTAGAGTTTAAAGAAATCACCATTGTATTGTGTTTAGGTATTATTGATTTGAGAATTTAGTTGTGAAAATTGTCAAATCATTCGTACACTGATGAGTAATCATGTCAAACCAGGAAATTTAAAGCGAGAGCGAGGCACTTTTAAGGGTAATTTACGTAATTTGGTATGACGATGATGTCAGCAGAGGGTCAATTGACATTATTTTTTAAAAATGGGTCATTTGACATTTTAGACCCAAAAAATGGGTCATCCATACAATTTTTCCATAATAGTTGATACGTAAAAGTTAGAAAAAAATTAAATTATTTATAACAATATAGAAGATTACCATCCTTGTTATCATTTATTTCATCTCAAAAAACATTATTATAATCATTTATCTAACCTACATCAATTTAAGTGAATGATCTTGTAAATAAGTTGTAACGACCTGACCCCCTAGGACTTAGGTTAGGCCGTTACTAAAATAAATACATGTATAGGATTTGAAACGACGCTCAGTAATGTTGAAACAAATGCTAAATAGACAAGAGAAGTTCAAAAGCAATTTATTAAATGCAATTTTTAAAACAATAATAGGGTACCCATAATTCGTAAAGACTATTAAAATATAAAAGTAACAATCCTTCGTAATAAGTTTCAAACAGTAAAACTAGAAATTGAGGGTAAAATAAGGATTCTAAATTTCATGATGCAGAAGCGTAAAAACTAGTCCCAGTGGCTCGATCATGAATTCCACTGTACCATCGTCGGTGCATCTCTACTCTTACCTGAAACATCAACATAAGAAATAATGAGTATGAAATACTCAGTAAGTAGCCCCACCACTAGGGTCAGGTTAGGCATCTATGTCCTCTAGATACCCGCATATGGCACATAAATACATGAAACAGACAAGAGACTGAGTCCTAACCTATTGTAGTTAAGTATGCCCACAAAACTGGTGAATCCCGAAGGAACCACAAACTGGTGAATCCCGAAGGAACCACAAAACTGATGAATCCCGAAGGAAACACAAAACTGGTGAATCCCGAAGGAAAAACAAAACTGGTGAATCCCGAAGGAAACACAAAACTGGTGAATCCCGAAGGAAACACAAACTGGTGAATCCCGAAGGAAACACAAACTGGTGAGCATCTAACTAATCAATGAGGATATTCACACAGTTTTAACGTGCTAAGATTCAACATTGTACAGTTCTAAAACATACATAAAAATCCTTGATACCATGGCTTCATCACATACACATATTTCTTAATAACATATTATACATCATCCATGTATAACTTACATCATAAATCCACAACATGCAAGTATGCTTCAACACCAGCAGATCAGACATCGACATATGAAAACACATACTATCACATACTAACGATTAAGTACTTAGTTGTATATGTAAACAAATGAGAATTCGTGCCAGAACATACTTTGATTCAGGTCATACTGTCAATCAACATGCTAACATTTACCATAGCATACACTTATCATGCTAGCATACAACTAAAGCCTGGCCCATGGGCAGTTCTAGTGGTAAGATTACTTACCTCGAAGTAAAAAATTATGTCTAAGCGACAAGCAAATTAATCTTCCTCTTAGCTTAGATGGATCTTGAATTAGGCCTAAACATAATCCAAATTTACAATTAATAAAAAAAGCTTAGTTCCAGCAACCAAATTAACCAAATAATTCCCAATCATCTTACCGAAAAGCTTGTCGAAACCACAACCAAAATCCTCTTGACAGCACCCTTTTAACTTCAAAGCTTCTCCAAAACTTGATTTTTAAAATCTAAACAAATTGTGTTAATAGGTTGAAGCAGAACACCGTGAATGTTTTTTTTTTCTTTTTAAAAAAAGTACTTGGGAAGTTCTTGCAGAATGAGAGAAAAAACCTCAACAAACTGTGCAACTTATTTTTAAAACAAAGTGATTAGGGAGAACTGCATGTGGTTTACTAGGTCAATTTCAATGGGCATAAATGTTGACAATTTTAACAGATTTATCGCTACAACTTTAGGTCAAGTTGAATTGGAACTATCTACCATCAGATTTATTGTGACGACTTAAGGTCAAAGGGGAATTGATTTCCAACTACAACTCTCTGTCCATTAAATGAATCATTTGAAAAATCAGCATCGCTTGTCGAGTCGACTTGAATATCATTAAGGTTAATTACAAATTTTCGTGAACTTTGGACTAGATTTTAAGCATGTTTCTAGGCCTTCAATTTTTTCTATTATCTTTTACCTTAAAATTTTTAATTTGTTTAAAAAAAATGGAAATTAACTTGATGGTTAATGTGCACAAATTGAAGGCATGCACGACTTATGTAACATCCTGCACATTTTTATATAATAATGCAATTTCAGTAACATTATCCTTGGTAATTCAATAAAATAAAATCTACTATTTATTTTATTTTATTTTATTTTATTCAATTCTTTTCTTTTCTTTTTCTTTTTCTTTCCCTTTCCCTTCCCCTCTCCTTTCACGTGCAGCAGCCCTAGGTCCTCTTCCCCGATTCGAGTCGTCGCCTAGACACCACTCTCCGTCACTCGTCCTCCGTGAGCCAGCCGCCTCGCCTCTTCAGCCGACCCAGCCCACTCTCGTCACGTCGCTGCAGAAGCTCAGGCCCTCGCCATTTTTGCCCAACCGAAACCCACTCAGTCGTCTTTTCCCCTTCAGCAGCACGCCACCCTTGCCAAGACCCGATCTACGCTTCAGTCGTCGTTTCTGACTTTAGCTTTCGGCTGTCGCCTCCCTTCACTGCCCAGATCTGAACGCTACTGCACTACCCCTTCTCACGTCTGGACCACGAAGCAGTCGCCGCCACTTGATTCACGCTCAGCCGCGCCTCTGATCGTCGAATCTCAACGGTATCGCTCGCCAACCCGCACTGCTCTCCATGGGTTGCAGGTCGATGCCCAGAATCTCGAGTTCCACAGTCACGCAAGGGTGCTTCGGATCAGTTATTTCTTGTCATTTGTACTGCCAACAGTAAATGTCATCGAAACTTGTGGATTTGGAGTAAGATTGTGCTATTTTAATTGGATTTATTGGCTAAAACAAATAAAGCTGAAATATACAGTTTCATGTGTACTAATAAGATGTTTGACGTTTCAAAGTAGTGGCGTTGTAGGCATTGATGATGGTGAAGAGGGTTGTAATAGGGTTGGGTTGTAATCAAAAGGAAAGGGAATGATTTTAGGATTACAAAAAGCCCTCAATCCAAACATGGGCTTGGAATGAAATCCCATTCCAGCCCTTCCCATTTCATCCTCCCAAACAACCCCTAAACGGTATCTTTTATTAGTATTAAAAGAAATTATACATACTTTAAATATTGAAAACAAAGGCAGAGTAATACAAGGATAAAAGTAACATAAAATTTATTTCTTCATATATTGTATATCATAAAAAGGATTGCAAATACAGTGTTCTTACTTTGAAATCTTCACATTTGGTTGACAATCAAGTCTCCACATACATGCATTGTACACACTTATTAAAATATTCTCCCTCTCATTCTTCTCATGTAGATGATAACAAATCCAATTCCTTCAAGTATGTTGTAACTGACACGACTTATAAAGCGAAAGTACAATATTCTGCATGATCGGCTCGTGACATGGTGAAAAATAAAATGTTGAGACCAACAGGAAAACCAATTGCAATGCTGATATAGAAGCCAAAGCCAAAGATTTCTAAGTCATTTTCCTTCCCATCTACTTCACTTGTTGAAATAAGAACACCACTGTTTGTATTCTTGCCACTCGAGTTCTTCGTTAGAAAAGGATTGCCTTCATAAATGGAAGGGTCATTCAATGTTTGTACTTGCCTACCCGTGGGAATGCTTCCTGTCAAATTGTTGAATGATAAATTAAAATTTGTCAAGAAATTTAGAGAAGCTAGACTAGTGGGAATGTTTCCAGAAAGATGGTTGCAGGAGAGATCGAGGGTTTGTAACTGTTGCATGGCTCCGATGTTTACTGGTATGGTACCAACAAGATCATTGTTCGACAAGTTTAAGGTACCCAGACTGAGGAGATTTGTTATTCATTTGGAATTGTACCATTCAATTTATTGCTTGAAATATCTATTGTCAAAATGTAGTAGGGAATAGAATCATATTCAAGCGTTCTTCCTTTCATAACCAATCTTGTTCTTTCCAAATAATTTTTGCTGCTATTGAAATTACTGTAGTACCATTCGTCAACATAGTGTTTATGAACCATCTTCGTCCAATTATTCAAGTAACTTGGGATTTCTCTTAAAAGCTTATTGTTTGAAATATCAAACACACGTAGGACAGACGGGTTTGATTTTGTTATGCAAATGGTGACTCGCCTTTTCCAATTATGCAAATGGTGACTTGCCTTTTTTGTGGGCTAATCGTCTTTTCGTTCTTTAACACCTCATATTTGATTTCGGTGGTCGGTTCATCATTTCCTCGATTTCTGGAAGCATCTACTTCATTTGACTTTGTTGTTGTAATCGTTTGTTGTTCGGGCTTATAAGTGCCTTTAGCCACAGAAACCTCTTTCGTTATAACTTCACTAATATTATTACTTTTTAGATAAAATTTTGCATCAACAAAGTGAGATTCAACCTCTGAGAATGGATTCGAGTTAGCGTCAACCTTTTTTATGCGGCATTGATAGAGTTTAAAACATTGGTGGAGTATGGAGGAGGTTATTATTCCGTTTTCATGAATCTAGGGATGCCCTAGCAATAACCGATAGGTGGTTCTTACATCAATCACATGAAATATGGTACTTTCTTGCAAATCCCCTATGGTGATTTCTAGACAAATTGTGTCTATCGCTCTTTGGGCTCCTTGATTGAAGCCTTGAATTACCAATTTACTACCCGACAACTCCTCCACTGAAATACCCAATTCATTCATGGTTAATTTTGGCAATATATTGACAATCGAGCCATTATTGATGAGGATTCGACTGAGTTTTTACTCTCGGACATATCCTGACACAAATAGGGGTCTATTATGGAGCTTTGATCGAAGTATTAAATCTTCATCGGTGAATCATATCGATATACAACATGAAGCACATGTATTTTTTTTGGGTTGCCAAAGTAGTTGAAATTTCACTTTCTTTTAATATTTTGACAAGTGCATCCTCGACCTCCGGGGGGGGGGGGGGGGGGGGGGGGGGTGACAACAGATCATTTTGATGGGATGGTGTCTTAATTCTTTCGGAGTCTTGTTGTTTGTAATTATATACATTGTTTTATGAATAAAATAATTGTTATTTCATTCTGGCATTTACTTGTATCCAATAGACAAAGCTCCAAGGTTATCTTATGTAAATATAAGCATGTATATGTGATATACAAGTGGATCATGTCTTAAGTGATAACCTAAATAGGTCTGTAGTATAAGGATTAAGGTGGGATACCTGATCCTGGTGACACTACAGATACGACCCGCTTTGTAGAGGTTTGCAAGTGTTGTAAACTACTACGGATGATAGATCCTGACCATTCATGCAGAGACATGCGAGCAGGGGTATCCTATATAAAGAGTTTGTATAAGACCAGACCACGAGATGACTAGACTTTATATATAACATCGTTGATACTGGAAACTTACATCTCACCTAAACGACCATAGGTGACATGACCTCAATCCTGAGTATTTTGGGAACTCCTGCTTTTGAGGGCAGTCCTTTGATTAGTATGGGTGAGAGTGACCAGATTGCCAACTCAACATGCCTTTTTTTTTTTGGGGACTTGTCTGATTTGGAAGCTGGGAACTCATTACACAAGATGGAATTCACTCTTTCCCCGAAGCAGGGGTAAGTAGAGATTGCTCCCTTAAGGGTTGATTCCGGGACTTGAACATAGTGGCCACAACTTTTCTTTAGTAATGTTTAGAAAATTTTTGTTTTGAGATTTCTAATCTCGAAAAATACTCACGGGAAGTTGTCAAGTAAATTAGATTTACTAAGCGGCAGCTTGGAGTTAGCTAAATGATCATGGAGTGTTAGTAGGTGATAGACACTCAGTTAAACGATGAGCTAAATGATCGCTTAGTTTTTCCTAAACGATTGGGCATCGACCTATACGATAGGTTCTTCTATTTCACACTTGCTCAATCGTTTACACGATTGTGTTTCCTCCATTTTTCTACCTCAAACCAAGTCCACACAGAGCCCACCCTCTGGATTCTCACATCGAAAACACTAAGGTAGCCTTCTTGGTGGTGTCATATTCAACTCGATACTGTTGAGGTTCTGTGGAGGCCGTTTGTGTTATTTGGGGTGTTCATGACCAAGGCGATCGCATAGTTCGAGTGTGCAGTGTTCGTGCTGTGTAGCGGTCGTGTTGGACGAGAGTTTGTGTGTTGTCGTGTAGCTGTGGTCGAGCATTCGTGATCAAGGAGCTTTATGATGAGTCGACAAATGTGTGTTAATCTTGTCCTTGATCTATTGTATAGCATGTTGTAATTTCTATATTTTTGCATAACTATATGTTTTTATTCATGATTATAATTGTAAAGTTCATATACGATTGTAATTTGGAATGATCTTTTCGTTGCTCATGGAAATCCTCATATTTGATTTCCTTCACATTTATGCTGAAAGAAGGTAGTTTCGCTAGCTTGACTGTCGCTTCTGAAGACTTTGAAGAGGTGTCATCATCTTCGGTTGAACTGATGACGTGACACGAAATTGTTTCAACTGGAAAACTCTTTGTAAAAAAAGTCTTTCAAGGTTATTGGTTGTCGAGGTCAAGGAATCTCTTCACTTTCTTCAATAACTAAACTAAGTATTCTTGTATTCTTCCTTGCTTTTCTTCTTTGAGTCTTACTCTTTCTTTTATAGCCTCGATACACACGAGATTATTTCTAAACAAAATTTTGTTCGCGTCTCTTCTGACGAGTTACTAATGCCCATCCCTCATTGCATCTTCCACCTCTTCCTCTTTTTTTTCAGGAGTCAACTTTCTAGAAGTCGGTCTTTTGGAAGGGGTCCGGTGAAGAATATATAATGACAGGCTCAAGAGATCCAAATTGGATCAAACTCCCTATCATAGGTAGTCGAGTATCAGGATGAATCGTTATTGCAGTGTGATTTGTTTGTGCCACGTTGTCAAGGTCCAACTCAATTTTCTCCTCTTGAGCTAACTTCAAAATGAACTCCTTCAGTACGAAATACTTTTCTACAGGATGACTAGAAACTTTGTGATACTTGCAGTAATTGGGATCATTTACTTTCCCTACTTCTGCAGGTCGTTTACATTTGGGAAGCTTAATGAGTTGATTTTCCAGTAGTTGCTTTAACGTATCAGGCAGATCGAAGTCTAGAAACAGGTAGACTTTTTCTTCTCTTTTTCAATGTCGAGCATTTTTTTCTCGCCCCCATCTTGGCCTTTTTCAATCTTTTTCTCCTTGGAGATGAACTTCAAAAGGGTGTATTGACGACCATGGCTTCTTTAGTGGCAACCTTCGATACCTTTTGGATGCTTTTCACTTTTTTCTTTTCTTTTTTTACCTCTGAGACCAACAAATCATTTCTTCCTCTATTAGCAATGCTTAGCTCTATATCATGATCTCAAGTCGCCAATTCTTCAAAGGTGTGGGATTTTACCCCTTGCATAATATAGAGAAGTCCCTAATGCATTTCTTGAGTGCACATTTCCACTACTGATGATTCAGTTAATATATCTTTGCAATCAAGGCTTAATGCTCTCCAGCGATTGATGTTGTCAATGATCGGTTCCCCTTTTCGTTGTCCGGTGGACGTGAGCTCTATCATGCTGACGATACACCTCGTGCTATAAAAACGGTTGAGGAACTCTCCTTCAAGCTAGACCCAGCTATCAATAGTTTCAGGTTCAAGATTAGTGTACCAGTCAAAGGAATTTCCCTTCAGAGTTCGAACGAACTGTTTGACCATCAAATCTTCTCATGTACCAGCATTCTCACATGTTTCGATGAAATGGGTAACGTGTTGTTTTAGGTTGCCCTTCCCGTCAAACTATTGGAATGGTTGGTACCCATTTGACATTATTAAATTGTCGATCCTCTTCGTATATAGCTTAGTATATAAGTGGGAAGTCTGAGTAGGTCCACCATATTGAGCCTTGATAGCGTTGGCAATCATCCCCTGTAATTGCTGAACAGACAACGGAGCATTTGACGTCGAATTTTGTGGTTGACCTTCTTGCAGAATAGTCATCCCCTTATCATCATTCCTGGCTACAGGTGTACGACTTAATTCACCAGTGTCAAGACTCTCGATGTGAATCTTGAGGGATGCAATTTCAAATCCTTTTCTTCGACAGCCTTCCACAGCATGTTAACTTTCTTTTCGAGTTCAGCCATCCTTTCTTCACTTGTTCCCACATTGGCCGTCGTGACTGACATTATATTTGGGTGTGATGCTTCTTCATGTGATTGTTCAGAAGGCAGAGTATGTCGGTTAACTACAGGGCTTTCTTTAATGACAATTCCACCTTGCGGTTGTTTTGAAATTTGTTCCTCTATATTCCTCGCAATCTCGAAGGGAGGCAACTCTTCAGATTGTTGAATCCCCTTAGAGCGGCTGCGAGTAATAGGTCTATTGTGGACATCGCTTGAAGTTTTGGGAGCATTGTTTTTTGGATGTCATGACTTCTTTAGGTAGATTGTGTTGTAGATAAAGAGATGAAAGGTAGAGAAGTTCCCATCGGGCGTGCCAAATTGTTCGACAGGTTTTTCGGAGAAATTCAATTCCCTGAACTCGAACTTTATATTTGTATTGATTTGTGGTATATAAAGGTATAATATCTAATATATTCCTTTGATTCTTTCTATCAAACGTTACAATAAGTTTAAATCTTCCAAGTCTTCTTGCAAGTTTAGTTCTGAAGTCTTCAGAAGCTTGGAGCCTTGGTTTTCCAAGTCTTTGATCTTTAGATCTTTAAGGCTTGGGAGCTTTAGTCTTCGAAACTTGAATGCTTAAAGCTTTGGTCTTTCAGGCTTGAGAACTATGGAGCTTCAGTTCTTTTGAGCTTGAGAACTTGAGAGCTTCAGACTTCAATTCTGCAAAACTTTAATCTTCAGGGCTTTTGTTCTTCAGTGTTTTCAATCTTCATCCCCCTCTTTTCTTCAAATGAAAGGGTAAGGTCTCTATTTATAGAGGATTTCTATGGGTTTTAGGTGGGCTTGGGCCTCATTTGCCTTTGGGCTTTTGGGCTTGGGCCCAACTACTTTCTGGGTCTGAGCCAAAGTTGGGTTTGGGCCCAATCACTTTTCTTTGGCCCAAATTCTCCACTATAGGTATTGTACTGGGCGCATGTTATGCCCTAGTTTATTATTTGTTGTACTTTTTATTTTGATTATATTGTACACCCTACTAGCTTTAGATCAAGTGGGAGATTGATTGGGGTTGATACTCTAAATCTTGTAGGGTCCTATAGTTTGTAAACATTATTGAACAAACTCATTATATATTTAATAAAATATATGATATTTTATTCATTGTCTATAAAATATATGATATTTTAGTTGCATTAACCACAAACCAATAAACTAACATCCAAAGTTATCTTTGTAACTTAAACATGTATGTAGAGACAAACGGGTGGATCATGTTTAAGAGATAACCTAAATGGTCTATAGTAGATGAATAAGGCTG
This sequence comes from Benincasa hispida, assembly GCF_009727055.1. Classification (NCBI taxonomy): domain Eukaryota; kingdom Viridiplantae; phylum Streptophyta; class Magnoliopsida; order Cucurbitales; family Cucurbitaceae; genus Benincasa; species Benincasa hispida. The sequence continues at coordinate 72,248,857 of NC_052359.1, read as the reverse complement.
GGTATCTTATCCTAGTGACGGTACGAGTATGGTCCGCTTTGTAGGTGTTACAATTGTTGTAAAGTACTACAAATGATCTGATTATGATCATTCATGTATTAGACATGCAAGTGGGGATATTCTATACAAAGGAATTTGTATAAGACCAGACCACAAAATGTTTAGTCTCGTTATATAACGTCGTTCATAATAGAGACTTACATTTCACCAAGATGACCGTAGGTAACATGATCTGAATCCTGAGTGAGTTGTGAACTCCTGCCTATGAGGGCAGTCCTTTGATTCGTATGGGTGAAAGTGGTCATATCGTCAACTTAACAAGCCTACCAGTTTGAGGATTCATCTGATTGGGGAGCCGGGAACACAACTATATAAGTTGGAATTCACTTATTCCCCGAGGTAGGGGTAAGTAGATAATTGCTCCCTTAAGGGCTGATTCCGGGTCTTGAGTAATGTGGTGCCATACCCTCTCCTGGCCCGAGAGGTGTTTAGTCATAGTTGGACTATGATCTATTGTTCATTAGAGGGATTAGTGGTACTTAAGGAGTTAGATGTAATTAGAGGAGCAAAACGACAATTTGGTCTAGTTGTACTTACGAGCAATTTATGAAGGGTCATCGTACTGTTGATTGGTTATATCCAATGAACACATAAATATATCTATAGTGCGAAGAGTACAGTTGTCGGTCTTTAGTGGAGTCCCCAACAGTTAACGGATGGTGAATAATGTAATTAAAGATTTTAATTAATTATTCATGTATCGTTGGAGCTTCAAGCTATAGGTCCATAAGGTCCCCTTGGTAGCTCAATAGGATTTAGTTAAGAATCAGTTTTTAGATTAATTTGAATTGTTCAAATTAATAGAGGGATTTAATTATATATGATATAATTAAGTTGATTTAATTATATGTGATATAATTGTCATAATGTATTTGATACATTATAGCTTAATGGGAGGAAATAAATATTTGAATGACATTCAAATATAATTTCTATGAATTGATTCATAGTTGTTAAGCTTAATATAAATATGATTTATATTAAATGTCATATGATAGAGAAAAGAAACTATAGTTTATATTGTATGTGATACAATATTAAAACTGTAGGTTATATGTTATATATATATATATATATATATATATATATATATAACATGATAAGTTAGTTTTCATCCTCAAAATCCAAAATAGCCAGAGGCCACCACTCCTGGGTTCTCACCCTGAGAATATCAAGGTAATTTTTGTGGTAGCGTCCGATTTTGTTCAAGGCTAATCTTGAAGAAGGTCTTCAAGGATATCGTGTTTTATTCGAGGGGAAACGTGAAGAAAAAGTCTTCAAAGGTGAGGTTTCTGAAACTCTTTCTAAAGCATGTTGTAATTAGAATTAAATGCATATTTTGTTGCTTGTTTACTGTAAAATTTTGTATTAAATGAAAATGGGATTTGGTCGATCCGCTTCCACTCAAGGTTCTCTCCCATTAGAGTTCCTTCAGTAGGCTTGAATTGAGTCGAATTTTGCACCCAAGCAATTTTAAATACTCGGTCCGATCCAATTTATGATTCCAAGCCTAATCAGTCATCGTTCAGTCAAATTTATCTGGTCTAGGTTTTGCCACCTTTGAAGGTGATGAGCCCATTATTGTGATCAAATGACCAACTGGACGACACGTAGCATTTTATGACAGGACGAAATTTCTTCTCCAACAATAAGAAAAGTAAAATCTTTTCAAGAAATCATGGAGACTAAAAACGAGGCCTTGCAAATTCGTAGTATGCTTTGAGAAGTTTCTTGAAGTGAAAAAATTGCCTTGAAGATGTTCTTTTGTTAGAAAAGGAAAAAAGAAATAGAAGAATTAAGTTTAAATTTAAGTTTGAATACGGAGTAGAAAAATAGATTGGATGTAGTGTTTCATCTTATGAATCATATGCATGTTCCTTCTCAATAACCATTTCTTTTATCTCCATTAAAATGACAAAGAGAATGGTAACATATTTGTAAATATTTAAAGAAAGAGAGTATTGAATCGACCTATGATGGTGCGATTTTGGCCAATTATCGATGACTTCAAAGTTTGATTGTGTTTTTATGTTTATTTTATTTTGTTGGAAGATGTTCATATAAAATAATTATTTAGAGGTTAGGGAGATATGGAGAGAGGAGTTGAAAATTTTAGGAAAATCTTCGAACCAACTATTTTTTTTTCTCTCTTTTCATAATCTAATTTCATTTTATTTATTCTCTTTTTATTGTATGCTTGTGATGAATGTTTATTTTGTTTAATACTTCTTTTAATTAAATATTTATTAAATTATTTTTTTAAAAAAAAATGTCAATGTCTGTGATTCTTATATAGATTTTTATTTTTTTTTCTTTTTCTTTTTTCCACAAGCCAATTCATCAGAAGAAATCACACAACAATTACTCATGAGGGATATTATGTCACATTTATTTATATGAGTATAAAACTTTTAGTTTAATTACATCATCTATCTTTTCATCTTTTTTTCTATTTTGATTTGTTTTCCCTTCCCAACGACCATTTCTTCTATTCCACTAAAATGACAGAGAGAAGAGTAATATATCTACAAATACTTAGAAAAAAAGAATATTAAACCGACATGTGCGATTTTGGCCAATTGCAAATGACTTCAAAGTTTAATTGGGTTTCTGTGTTTATTTTATTTTGTTGGAAGATGTTCATGCAAAATAATTTTTTAGAGCTTAGGGAGCTATAGAGAGTTAAGTTGAAAATTTTAGGAAATCTTTAAAAAAAAAAAAATGAAAATCCCAACCAACTTTTTTTCCTCTCTTTTCATAATTTAATTTCATTATATTTATTCTCCTTTCATTGTATGCTTAGATGAATATTTAATTTGTTTAATATTTTTTTAATTACATAATTATTGAATTATTCAAAGAAATGTCAATGTCTGTAATTTTTATATAAAGTGCTTATTTATTTATTTTTATTTTTTTCTCCATAAGTTAGTTCATTAGAAAAAATCACATAACAATTACTCATGAGGTAAGATATTTGATTATGTCACATTTATTTCTACCAATTAATATATAACTTTTAGTTTAATTACATCATCTTTATGTATTTTCTCTAAACACGTCTATCTTTTCATTTATTTTTTCCATTTCGATCTCTTTTTTTTTTTTTTTTTCAAATTTAATGTCAAATATTTACAATTTATACGTAATGAAAGGTATGTTAAGTCACAATCTATATTTTACTATTCCATTTATGTCGTAGAGATTTTCAACTACATCCAACACTTTTTTTTTTTTTTTTGCAATTTATATGATAGGAAAATTGATCCTTCGAGACAAATAATACAAACTTTATGTCATTCAATATTCAAATTTCACCCTTTTTTTTAATTGTTTTGTAAAATCATGTTAAATATTTATAATTTAAAATAAATGAAACATATTTCATTTAGTAAAATTTACATTTAAATTTTTTTTGACCAGGTAGTAGTTTAATAAAATAATAGTAAAAATATAATTTAAAAATTAAGATAAAAATTTGTTCAGTTTTGATTTTTATAAATATTATAATTTAAGATTTTCTATTTATACAACATGGTATATTAATTGTATTTTAATTGATTTGAATGTTATATTATTTTTTTAAATTTTAGATACTGTGGTATTTAAATTATAATTTAACTAGTTTTTCTGAAAGAGAAAAAAACCGATAAACTAATCACAAAATGATTGAGGATTCAAGCACATGTATTTAATGAAGGAGCCCAATAATAATATCTTTTAATCAATTAAATTAATCTTAGATCCATAAAACTACTTATGATTTTTTATTACATAGGTAAAAACAAACAAAACTTCTAGTACACAAAGTCAACCATTAAATTCTCATAAAATCCTAAAAGAAATAAGCGTACGGGATTACATATTAATATAGTTGTCAAATTGAAACATAGTTATAGAAAACAAATGAGATTTTTGTAGGAATGACCTATTTTTAAATATACGAATGAAAGACGGTATAGGGTTAAAAAAATGCTCGAAAAATGGAATGTCGATGTCAGCCACGTGGGAAAGTACCAATTTGTCCGAAGAACATGTACGCAAGGGTCGGAGCCTACCAAAGTTTTTTGTTCATTCCTCTCATTTCTCATTCTTCCTCTAGCGTCTTCCTTTCATTCCTCATCAACATACACTACAAGAAATCTAACTTCTCCCGACGTCATAATTCGTCGGAAAAGTGTGGAAAATGCGTCGGGAGAGACTCTCCCGATGAATAATGAGTCGTCGGGAGTTTGGTCGGAAAAAACCCGTCGGGAGATCTGAACTCCAAGAATTTGCTCTAAATTCTTTGAAGGAGTTTTGCATTTGATGTTCTATAAAACGATTAAGTCGTTGACTGGACAAATCAAGTTCGAAATGAGGCTACAAAAGAATGAGGGAAGAATTAGCATAGATGATGTTCATGACTCTAAAAGAATAAACTTATAATTACTTATCAACAATTGACTCTTAGCCAATTTTATAAACTCGTTTGGAACCTCAGCAAAAGTATGACATCGTACTGGAAATGCAGATTTCACGACGATGCCAATCGCATTACTAAATCATACCGAATTTTGAGATATCGGTTTCGTCTCCCCCTCATTTATCACGATTGTAATTCTGCCATATTTTTTGACGTATTTTTCCAACTCGATGTTCCGCGAATGCTTGTGTTTCCTCCAAGTGGATGCTGAGCTACTATCTGAGGAATAAAAAATTTAAAACTTTATGATGTATTTCAGTTAACATAATATATTTCAAAATATACTAACCTGAAATATCACCCACAGAAGATACCGTATTGCCCAGATATATATCTCCTGGAATTCTGCATTAGCCTCCTGTTACCTATTAGGGGTTGAATCGTATCTATACAAACACAAAAAAGACAAAACAATATTAAATTAATATGAAATATGTGTAACCAGAGAAAAAGAGAATTGAGTAAATACATCATTACTCATCATTGTAATGTAATTCAAATTATTCATTAGCACTTGAACTGTTATTGGGAGATAATTATTCTTCATCATCATCGTTTATGAAGTCATGATCACCATGTACAATAATTGGTCTTTCCACGATTGTAGGATCAACGTCAACTCTGCATAAAGTAACCTCCTCAATGGTTTCATCCACTCAGACTCCACCAACAATTTCTAGTAAATCTAATTGTGCATTTTCAACATCATCCACTTCTGGTACATCTGATATTCGCTTATTTTGGACTACTTGAACAACTTTCCAATTGCTACCATATTTGTTGTCATCAATATAAAAGACTTGTTGTGCTTGGATAGCAAAGATGAAAGGCTCATCGACAACCAAAAGTGTGATGTATTGATCGATTTGTATCCTAAATCTACATGTGTCCTATTACTTTTGTTGTTATCTGTGTCAAACCAACTACACTTCAACAAGAAAACATGTCTTCTATTCGTATATTGGAAATCTAATACTTTGTCTACAACACCGTAGAAATTGTTATCCACACTTGCGTTCTCACTGATCTCCCTAGTCAATAGGACCTCCACTATTTTGTGTAGCTCGACGATTATCACGCTCTACAGTGTGAAACCGTACCCCATTAACAATGCATCCATTGTAAGAGCGCACCTCAGAAGAAGGTACCATTGCAAGTGAACAGAAATCATCGGAGATATCTTCTCTCTCGCGCCGTTGTAGAACCTGATAATTAATTATACATTAAAAATGACTACGAAAAATGAATCATCTCTCAACTGTTGCCTACAAAATAACTATGTATACCTGAGATCTGAACCAATCGGAAAATTTGTATTGATGTTTTATATATAAGTCAGAGGCGCTTTGAGCTTCATGACTAATTAACCTCAAATGTTGCCTACAAAATTAATCATTTAAATGTTATATCAAAGGATTTACCATAGAACTTAGAAAAAGAAAAAGTTTGAAAAGTACTTGCGATAGTTTGTTATTTCTTTACAATTGTTGGGAATGTACCAATGTGCAATACACTTTTCCTCCGCTTATAGCATCCGTAAAGTTGACACCCCTAATGGTCGTACCCTCTGCCTAAATAATTCAAATTCACCAAATATCTCATGATCGGAAATGTTATCATCATTTTGTTCATCTCTATTGAATCTCGTTTCAATCCCACTTAGATATCGCGAGCAGAAGTTCCATGATTCATTCATTGCATATGCTTCCGCTATAGACCCCTCGGGACGTGCTTTGTTCCGTACAAATTGTTTTAATGTTCGTAAACTTCTTTCAATAGGATACATCCAACTGTAACTAACTGGACCCACCACTTTGTTTTCATATGGTAGATGAACTGCAAGGTGTACCATTACATTGAAAAAGGCAGGTGGGAATATTCTCTCCAATTTACAAAGTATGACTATGATATCTGCTTGTAGTCTGTTCAAATCACTTACACATATTGTCTTTGCACATAAGTTGCGAAAGAATGTACACAATTCAACAATAGTAGTGCATACGTTCTTCGGTAGGTATGCTCGAATACCAATAGGGAGTAGTCTGTGAAACAACACATGACAGTCGTGTGTTTTCAACCTTGATATTTTTCTATCTTTGTCATTCACACATCGTGATATGTTAGATACGAATCCATTAGGAAATTTCACTAATTTCAAATACTTACAAAACGAAATTCGTTCACCATTAGTTAATGTGTATGCTGCGTGTAGTTTTACAAATCTGTTATCGACCTGTATCAAGTGTAAGTCCTTTCTTATCTTCAAATCTTGTAAGTTTAATCGAGCGTTCGTTGTATCATTTGTCTTTCCTTCAATATTTAACAATGTGCCCACCAAATTGTCGCATATGTTTTTTTCAATATGCATTACATCTAATTTATGTCGTAATAATAGTCTGGACCAATATGGAAGTTGGAAAAAAAATACTTTTCTTAGTCCAGTTTAGAATTCGTTTTCTTTTTTTTTTTTTATCTTGCTTTGATGGATGTTTGCTAAGCACAAAAATGTTTAGCGTATTTATTTGTTGTAAGATCTCTTCTCCATTCATTATGATTGGCGGAAGTCTACGTTCAACTTTTTCATCATGTTATCTACTTCGACGCCAACTATGATTCTCTGGAAGATAACGTCGATGTCCCATAAATGATATATTCCCTCTTATCTCGAAGGACGAATTATCTTCTTTGCATATTGGGCATGCTTGATAACCTTTTGTACTCCACCCAGATAAGTCACCATACGCAGGGAAGTCATTAATCGTCCATAATAAGGTAGCATATAGTTGAAAAAACTCACCAGTAACAGAATCATAAGTTCGAACACCAATTGTCCATAATTCTTTTCAACTCTTCAATCAACGGCTGCAAGTAAACATCAATTTCCTTCCAGGAGATTTTGGACCAGGTATGAGCAAAGACATGAAGAAGTTTGTTTCCTTCGTGCATTTTCAAGGGGGCAAATTATAAGGAATTATCAGCACAGACCACATACTATAAGAAGTGCTTATATTTCCAAACGGATTGAAGCTAATCCCAAACGAACATTTCAGGGATCTAAAGCAAAATGAGGAAATTCACAATCAAAATGTTTCCACCCCTCTGCATCAGCTAGATGTCGCGATACATCCTCCGTTTCAACTCGCTTATCTTTATGTCATCTCATGTCAGAAGTGCCTTCTTTTAATGCAAACAATCGTTTTAATCTCGGTATCAATGGAAAATGACGCAATACCTTATGTGGTATTTTTACCCTTGCCATCATTAATTGTACTGAGACTCACCACAAACGGGGTATTGTTGCAAATCTGCAAACTCTTTCCAATACAATACACAATCATATTTGCACGCATGAATAGACCCATAACCTAGGCCTAAATCACGCAATTTTCGCTTGGCTTCATAAAAGGAAGTAGGTATAGAGGTGCCAGTTGGAAACGCTGCTTTTAACAATTCCAGCAACATGTCAAACGATTTGTTACTCCAGTCTTGAGAACTTTGATATGCATAAACTTCACTAAAAAGTTCAAGGACGAAAATTGCGAACAACCAGGGTATAATTCATTACGTGCTTCGGTCATTAAATCCTCGAATAAGTTCGTGGTATCTCTTTCTTGACCATTAGAGGACATATTATTTTCAATCCTTCCCTCATTTGCATTTTCATTTTCAATTGGAACTTGTAAATCGTTTATAAGATTCAATATCTCATTTTCTTCGACAGCATTACTCTCTATACTATCTACTTCAACATTCTGTATTAAATGACTTGTATGACTTTCAAAACTTCTAGATAAGTTTACTGGCTCTCCATGATATACCCATTCACAATATGAGGGAGATATTCCATATGTTAATAGATGTCGTTCTATGATATCTATTTTTCCCAAATTGAATTCATACAATTCTTGCATGGACATCTTATTTATCCGGAATCATTAACATGAAACTTTGCCATATCTAAAAACTGGGATACTCTTTCTTCCTTAATTTAATCCATTCTTTATTCATCCTTAAAAATAAATCTTTTCTGACCAACTTGTAATCCAAAACAATAAACTGGATTAGAGGACAAAGTACAAAGTATTTATTAAGCATGAATTTTGATTAACTTAATAAAAATTTTCAAGTTTGTTCGAAGTATTTAAAATTTTAACTAATTTATAATACGTGATTTGAGTTTTTTTTGCCCCTAATGTTATTGATGTTTTTCCCTAAACTAAGTCCAAAATTAAATAAGTTGAAACATCCACAATCTATGACTTAAATAAAAAAAAAAAAAAAACAACGCTAATTAAAAACAATCCACAATAACATCCATACTCTAAAAAATTGCATAAATTGAAACATCCACAATCCACAATAACATGCCATAAATTAATCCACAATCCACAAAAAGTTGCATAAATTGAAACATCCATAATCCACAATAACAATTTAATCCACAATAACATGCTATAAATTAATCCACAATCCACAATCCATAAAAAATTGCATAAATTGAAACATCTACAATCAACGATAACAACTCAATCCATAAATTAATCCACATTTCATAATAACAACTTAATCCACAAAAAATTGCATAAATTGAAAAATAATGATTTAAATTAATATACAAAATAAGAGAAAATAAAATGGGAAGATTACTAGCGGGCGGCGACAGCTGAACGAGGGGAGGAGATGGCGGCAGCGGCAGGCGGTTGAATGCGGCTGCTAAATGAGGAAAGGAGGCGGCGGCGACGGTGGGCGATTGAAGGAGCGGCGGCGGAGGGCTTCCTGAAGGATGAAAGTGCGAATGAAAGGGAGAGTGGTCGGCGTGCGAGGGAGAGGAGCGGGGGGAGGAGATCGACGGGGAAGGAGGGGAAAATGGGAGAGATCGATGGGGAGAGCTTCGACGGCAGGGGAGACCTTTGGCAGTGCGAATTAGGGTTAGAAAAGAGGGAGAATGGGAAAAATGAGGAAGAAGGGATCTGGTTTTTACTAGATCCCATCTCCAGACACCGCCTGACGGGCATCGGGAGATCTATCGGGAGTTCCATGGGAGCTCCTGACGGTCATTTACATCGTTGGGAGAGACTATTTCTCCCGACGATCGATTTAGGCGTCGGGAGAACTCATTTTTCTTGTAGTGATAGCATCGTACACTTTTTGCTTGGATTTTTTTTTTCATTCCATCATATTCTTCCTCATGCTTCTTGCTATTGCTCTCACTCCATCTCCGATCTTTGATTCCAGAAGAAGAGGAGAATAAATGCAAGGGGAAAAAGTAAAAAAGATAGAAAAAACAAAGTTGCAGATCTAGAAAAGAAACGGAAGAAGAATAGACGAAGAAACCAATGCACATAAAAAAAGAAATAAAAGAAGAAGAAACGTGTAAAAGAAGAAGAAACGAAAATGTAGAGAAAAATGTAGATCGAGACCAAGGAAGAAGAGGAAGAGCGAGAATCGTTAGTACAAAATGAAAGGACTTTCAAATTTGGTCCATTTAGTAAATTCACCTCGTGCTCATGTTGATATAAACAAAAGGCCAAAAAAATATGTATTTTTAAACATTGGATCAAAACTTGTATGGACCTCTAAAAATAGGTCATTCGTGACCTTTCTCAAAATAAATGACAATAAAAAGTTGGCACACTAATTAGGAAGCTTAACAAAAAGCCAAAGCCAAAGTTAGAAAAAAAATTGCCTATTTAATGAATGCACATAATCAAATATATAATAAACAAAATTTTTCTGAAAAAAGTACCATAAACATCTAAAATTAAATTTGAATTTAAATAAATCCATATTTTATTAAGAAGATAAAAAATGTTAATTAACAAACCTAATGTGTTATTTAGATATTTAAATCTCTATCCTATATAAAGGAGGTAAAATTGGGAGAATTTTTACATTCTATTTTGTCCTATCTGTTTAATATAAAGTTATGAGATAGATTCTCATGTTTCATGAATGGTTAGTCAAAGATTTAAATCTCTATCTTTTTCTTATTTTAGATTTAAATAGATATAGTTTCTTTCTAGTCGTTCCTTCACATAATTGGCTACATTCCTCTCACGAGTTCTCGTGTCCTCCTCCAACTTTTTGCTACTTTTCTCGCATTTTTTATCTCTTTTCTCTTGCTTTTCTTTTTTTATTAATTTTTTTTGGTACTTTTCATCTCCTTTTGACATTTTACATTCTTTTTCTTTTTTGATTTGTGTTTTGGATTAATTTTCATATTAATATTCAGTCAAGACGAAAGATTCTATTAATTTATTTCTCCATGTAAAGGTAATTTTGTTATTTCAACCCTAATTTTTATTTAATTTTTTTACCTTTTTCCATTTTTCCATTTTTGTTTGAATCTGTACTTGGATTAATTTTCATGTTAACATTCAATTTAAGAATCCATTAGTTTATTTATAATGCTATTATTTCAACGTTAAATTTTTATGAATTTTTATTTAATCTTTTAGATTTACATGGTCTTGGATTGGGTTGAAGATTTTTTAATTAATTTTTTTAGATTCCTAACCACTAAAGTCTTTTAAGCATTCTTGTTTAATTTTTTAAGATAATTAAATTTTTTTTCCATCAAATCTTTCATTTGTATCAATTTTTTTTTAAATTAAAATTTAAAGATTTCTAACCATTGAAATTAGGATTGTTAGTTCCTAAATAATGGAAATTCATTTGAAATCATTATACATTTTTGTTTTTTTTTTGTTTTTTAAATCTTTTGACCTTTTGCACTTTTCATTCTGTTTTTTTTTTATAATTAATTTCATGTTAACATTCAATCATATCTAAAGGCAGCTTTAAGAATCCATGAATTTATGCATATTAATGTTATTATTTAAACCCTAAATTTTTATGCTTTTTATTTAATTTTTTAGATTTGTATGAGTGAAATACTTAAATCTAGATTTGCATTGATTTAGATGGTATCTGAAATACTTAAATCTAGATTTGCATGAATTTAGATGGTATTTGAGATTGTTTAATTAATTTTTTTAGATTCCTAACTATTGAAATTAAAGTTTTTTTTTTTCTTTTTTCGTCGATCTTAATTAGATGATGGAGATTCATTTGAGTATGAAAAGTCAAAGGGCAATCCAGATAATCCATTAAAAACAACTTTTTAAGAATTCATCAATATATTTATGTCGTGTAGAGGTAATTCATTAGATTTAGAATTGGTTTTTTTTCTTCTAAATATTTCTTTTGTATCAGTTTTTTAAATTAAATTTTTAGATTTTAGCCATTGATATAAAATACGTAATAAGAGGCTTTGTTGCTAGTCCTTAAATAGATGATATTCATTTAATTAACAATTTTTTTATATAAAATATGAAATGCAAATATCTTGTGAGTATGCATGCACTAAAATGAACATTTTAGAATGGGACTACACAGCAAAACAAACATAAAAAAAAATGAATATATATAGTTTGATCTGACGAATTAAGATGTTTTTATTAATGTTTTTCTTTTATGTTTCTATGTATTTAAGTTTTTTATCCTTCTTTGTTTGTTCCTTCGGAAAGAAAAATGTGTCATTTAAAGAAATAATTTTTTAACTAATTTGAGCTAATAATTATTAGTTAGACATTATTAATTTTTTTTCTCGAACACCTTACTTCTTTTTGGATATCGGAAGGGGAGTGAGAATATTAGGGCATATTAGGTCAAAATTTATTTAGTTCTCTTGATTTTAGTTTCATTGTTTACTACTATTATTATTATTTTTTAATTCCATTATGTTTCAATTATTGTTTTCATACTTCTTTTATTTTTTATCTTATAATATAGGTTTTCTTACACATACACTAAATGATTATTATAAACTTTTTTGAATCAAATTCAATGGAAAAATGACTTTGATAGGAGGTTTAAGAAAAATAACTTGCTTTATTTCTTAGAAACAAGAAGATTAATTTTAAAAAATATAAAAATTTAGCTTTTATTTATTTATTTTTCCTCCAACCATTATCTTTCAAGAACTATAAAAAAAATCACCCCATAAAATAATTAAGATATATTATTATATCAATTTTATTTCACAGAATTTATTTCACATTTTAATTTTATTCATCCATCTATTTTTTTTACATATATATTTTTCTTTTTTCTTTTTTACTTTTAATTTTATTCATCCATCTATTTGAAAGAATTTTATATCCCCTTAAAAGTTGTCTACAAGATTTTCAACACCATTCAAAAGATGTCACACACATTGCAAATTAACTTCTAGACATTCTATTTAAATTAATTTATCTTATGTTAAATATTAATTAATTAAATTAAATGAATATTGAATAAATATTTCATATTGAAAAGTGATTAAATCACAATTTAAAATTTATGATAATATTTAATAAAATCACATAAACTTCTATGAAAGAGGTTATATTTTAAAATTTCATCACAATTAGGATTGAAAAAATCTTGAGTGGAGATGGAAAATCCTGATTTGATCGAGATGGGTCAAATCGGGGTCCAAAATGGGTCCTTGTACTGGGGTGGAGAGGGTATCAT
>NC_052359.1:72201441-72235789 GCF_009727055.1 Benincasa hispida | reverse complement strand
CGAATCTCCAATTTAATCGGATCAAATTGGAGACTCAAAACGGATCCCAAATCAGAGACGGGAATAGAGAAGGTATCTTTAATTCTTTGAATGCAAAATACACATATATAGAATTGCTTTTAAAGCATTTTTGTTTTTATTTTTTTTTTTACTTTTTTATTTCATTTCATAATATAATTAATTTTTAACTTTTTATTAAATTTTAAAATAAATAAATGTTAAAATATTTTTTATTATTAATTTAAATAAATAAAACAATAATAATATCAACTTATTACCTAAAAAAGTGTACCATTTCAATATATGAAAATTTATTGATTTTAAATTAAAAAATATTTAAAAATTAGAAAAAAAACATACGGGAGTTTTTTCCTATGGGGACCCGATCCTCGAATGGGAATTCCCGACGTCAACTCCTCGTAACAGGGAATGGGGTAGGGACGAGAAATAAAAATCCCTATGGCAACGGGGAGTGCATCCCGATCCCGCCCCGCCCCACTGCCAACCTTAATCGTAGTAGTAAACTAGTTGACAAAAATGCTACTATAATCATTCATAAATTACATTTCTCTCTCATGCTATTGTAATCATCCATGAATTTCATTTCTCTTTGCGAGTAGAGTAATGACAAGTAATAATTACTCTAAAAAGGATTAATTGGAAAACTAAGGTACTTTCTTAAATAAATTAGATATAAAGGATAGTTTTGAAAAAAATAGGAAAAAATGGGTGAACTTTTTGTCTTATTTGGAATGCGTATTTTAAAGAGGTGCATTCTAACAACGAGCAACATAATGGAAACTTTTTCTTTTTACCGAATACGTCTATAAGAGAGTTGTTTGAATTTTGGTCCGACCTGCCCGTTTGCTACTAGGTTTGGGAATGATCGATTTTCTTTTTCTTTTTTTTTTTTTCGCTATTATCTTCCCCCTTTTTTTTTTTTTTTAATTTTCAACCAAATTTATTTAATCTAATATTTTAAAATTACATTTACAATTGTTCATTCTTTTTTAACATTTGAACTAGTTATTTTAATATAATTCTTTCCGATCCATATTTTTTGCCGACTCGAAATTTTGAACTAGGGAAAACAATTTTATTAAATTAAGTTTTTTTTCATAAATTTTTCATTTATGTTTCTTGATGTTGAATATGTTTATTTAGTGAGGAATGGGTAAACATTCTAAAATCATTTTCTGTCTAATACTAAAATATTCCATATTTACTTTTATTATTTTGGATTTATTGAGTTTATATGGTTGGAAATGACTTTTGGGCTTAGGCCATTTGAAAAGTAACTGAGAAGTTTTGTCTTACATGGATAGTTTTATAATTGCTTAGAGGGAAGACATTCTAGACGAGAATCCAAAGTGAATGGATGGTGGAAGTATAACCCTTTCACCACAGTGCGTGTCACCACCACTGTCCATCCAATCGGGCGAGCGGGTTTAGGTAATTGATGATAGGTAGAAATGTACGTTATTATAGGCCTTTTATTTAGAATTATGAGGGTTATTAAGTAGAATATGCGGTGATTGTACTAAGAATTCATGAGAAAGTGAGTTTGCATCGGTCAACAATGAAAATCTCGGCTAATCCACTATTATGCGTTATTTTGCGTCCAATTATCTATTTTTGTAGCTAACGCAGAAATTGATCGCATGCGGTGAATCTCGCCATCACAGAGGCGATTGCATACGTTCGACGCATGGATGTTGCGGCCATTAACCGCATGCGTCCATTGCATAGAGATTGCGGCTACAGAGTAATAACCATAATAGAGGGATGAACGCAAGGGTGGTGGAATGCGTTGGTACTTCGGAAACCAAGCATGAACGCATACCTCGGGAGTATCAAAAAGCAATGTTGACATTTCACCTACCACGCCGTTAGGAGCAGAGATTCAGAGCAGGTCCATCACGCCATTAGCTACATAATTTCAAAGAAGAACCATTAATGTTGTCGGCGATCGAGCTCTATAAATAGAAGCCTTAGAGCACAATTTCAAATCATCCGAGCTTCTGGCTTTGGGCAGATCCTTGTGATTCCAGACGGAAAGCATGAGAGATATTCTTGAGAGTTCTTCATTCCTTCTACCATTCTGAGTGGCGATCGGAGCTTCGCCAGAGATAGATCTCGAGAGGGACTACTTCACCGCCCATCCATGGCACCATCGGCAGCCTTGACACACATCTGATGGAAGCAAGACATTGCCCATCTGGCCCTCCATATCTTTTCTTTCTCTGTATTGTATTACATTGTGGCCTAAGAGATTAATACATTTTGTGATCAATGCATTTCTCTAATTCCTTCGATTCCATCTTCATTTTCTTATCATCCTTTACTTTCATTGCAAAGACTAAGTAAGATTGCTAGAGTATCGCATACTTAATCATGCAGCATAGACATATGAAGCATGTAGCAAACCACGGAGAGGTGTGCGTTGTGCGAATGTTGTGAGAAAATCCTCTTTGCTTAGTGAAAAGTTGTAGTAATGCTTGTCTATGAGTGGACGCAATGCTTGTCTATAAGCAAAATCAGTAGCAACTAACTGTCCGAGAGGGTAAGTAGTTGAACAAATTAAGCAAAGTAAGCAGTGTTCCTAGGGATAGAAATATTCTTATGTCAACCATGTTTATGTGATTACCTTGTCCTATGAGCGAATCATTCATCATTTAGGCATACTTGGGAGAGTAGTCTAAAAATCAAATCTAGGCTTGGGAGAGTCAGATTGGATCACATAAGCAAAAATAGAGACTTAGAAATAAGCTTTGTTTGCTATTACACAACGTATGCACCCTATAAATAGGATATGAAAGTATGCGGTCACATCGCATGCATTCAGAAGTAGGATACGGTGGTATGCGGTCATCTTATTTATGTGTGGGAGCACGTGAGCAAGAATAGAGACTTAGACATGAGGCCTCTCGACACTATCACATATACATCGCATGCGTCTTCGTTAAGTGTGTGTAGTATAATCGCATAGCTTGTGTTGGCTGGGGTTGCCCTTACGATCAAGCTTATTGATGCGGGGAAGTCATCTCCACCATTTTATCTATTTTTCCATTCATCTTATTACCCGTTAACAGTTGTCGTGTCTCTAACTCTCATAGTCATACTTCCAGTGCTTAATCTGTTAGTTAGGAGTGGGAGTAGAGCATAACCCATAACCTTCAATATTCTTTTATTCTTCGTTGCAAACACATTACTTCATAACATTTAGATACAAGTCCCTGAGTTCGACCTCGGATCACCTCGAGAAACTTGCGATCTCGTTATACTTGGCGAGAGAGTAAGAAAACTTGTGGCAGGAACGCATGGTCATTGCATTAATTCTTAGACGCATATTGCATATCCTTTAGTCCAACACATGACCATCGATGAATGGAGAACGAACGATAAATGCATATTTATTTACTCCATTTTCCACGTATCAGTAATCGCACTTGCGCGGAAAAGAATTAATTTTTTTTTATCACTTATCCTTTTATTTTGTTTAATATTGTTGTCTTTTGACCGTTGGAATTCTGTCCGTTATCAGACCTTTGAGGTTCTGACCGTTGGTTTCCGTCCGTTAATGGAGCGTTCCGTTTCCACCCGTCCCGTCTGTTGGTGTCCTTCCCTCCTCCTCTATATAATTTTCTTCAAATTTGTGAAGAGGACACACAACAAATTATTCATCATTCTCCACTTCATTTCTATTGTTCTGAGTAACATTTTCTTCTATTCTAGTCATTTTTTCCAGTGAGTGCACGCCTAAATTTGGAGGTTGCGTTAATTTTGGGGAGCAACCAACTTAAGCGATTAGCACTGAGGTCCCGTCGTATTTGCTTACAGGATAGTGATTCTACCACGACGTAGCAACATTCGTGACATTTGATTCAACGTATATGAATTTGATTAGTCAGTTTTTTATTCTAGGAACTTTTAAGTCCATAGTGTCAACAATCACTATGGCCTCAGATTTGATGATTGGCCTCCATCTGCAAATATATATTTAACCTTGAGTTTCAGTTTCACAACCACTTGTCCCACTCACTTATGTAGTTTTTTTGGTTGCTGTTCAAATATTTTTTAGAGAATGTATTAGAACAATGTAAACAATAAAGTATTTCATTTCGATTAAAAGTAAATAACTAGCCACATAACCTTCGAAAGATTGTGAATAATCCCAACAATAAACATATGAGTAATAATTTAAAAATTCAATAGAAAATCACGTTAGTTTATAATGAAATAAGAAAAATTGTATACCTTACATAAAAGAAATAATAATATAACTTACATAAAAAGAAAAATGATATTGTAACTAATATAAAAGAAAAATATATCATCACTTACGTAAAGAAAAATGTTGCATCAAATTTATCGAAGAAGTGTTTCACCGAAGAAGATTCTCAAAAATGAAAAATGGAGTAGTTTGTTGGATCTAAATTGAAGAAGTTTTAAAAGAGGTGGAGGAGAGGAGGAATATGTGTTGATGAAGACGTGAATGAAGAAAGGGGAGTTAAAAAAATGAAGAAGATGCATGTATAAAAAACATGATTTTGAATACATTGGATATCATAGTCCTCAATGTCACATTAGCGTCAGGAATCTCATCGAGCATTAACTCAGTGTTAGTGCCATTTGCAGTGTTTTTTTTTTTAATTCAACTTCTCAAGAATACGTCTCCTTAAGAGACGCACTTTGAGATTTTTTTTAACCATCTCGTCAGAATGCATCTCTTTCGCTCTCCTGCCTCCGTGGTATTTCAAAAAGACAAAAAAATCACTCATTCTTCTTAAATTTTTCTCAAAACTATTCTTTTTACTTCATTTATTTCAATAAGTACCTTTAGTTTTTCAATCAACCCTTAAAAAGTCTTGCCAAAAGAGGAGAGAACACATACCAAGTGAAAGAAAAAAAGTAAAAACCAATAATGAATTGAATTTGTTACACTACAACACACAACTGTTTAGTTCTAGAAATAAATTTATTTTTTTAACATAAGAAATAAATTTATTGAATTTACAAAATTGTTCAAAATTAAACTCATCATTCAAACCTTCTAAACTCTAAAACACCCCTTTTTTCTTCTAAACTTAGAACGTTATTTTAATTAAATCCAACCACTAATCATTAACAAAAGCAACCATTAATAAAGTTATAAAGTATATGATTTATTTCTTTTAAAGGAACATAACTCAACCGACCTAAAATATATACACTCAATCAAAAGATATTAATTCGATCTCCTCTACCTCTATGTTAATTATGAAAATGATTTAATTACAATAATTTCATGTCACCACAGTTCAAGTATACATGTAATGTTTCTCTTAAAGATTCAAATTTTCATACCATACATTTGTTCTAGGTAGTTTTGCAATTTTAAAAATGATTAAAATAGAAAGTTCACAAACAATATTTTTCAATCATGGTCATTACATATTTTCCTTTAAAATCTACCTACCAGATAAGAAAAATTTTAAGATTGGCACACCAAAATAGAATTTTAATAATTTTTTTTTTAAATAAGGAATTTTGATATTAAAAACTTTAACCTAAGAAAGATTTAGATATTAATACATAATTAGAAAATAATCCCCACAAAGGACAAATCCAATGCCCAACGGTCAACGGGCTTACGCACCACCTCGATTTTCAACGAAATACAAAATTAAACAAAGGTCATTTTCTTAATTTAAAAAATAAAAAACAAATCTGTAAGAACAGTACCTTAATTTTTACCGTCGGTATATTTAATGCTATTCAAACTTTCGTCTTCAGGGCCACCCTTTGGCGGTTTCTTCATCGGGTGTCAGATTCTTTTTCTATTCATTTGCTCATTCTTTATATAATGGCTGAGATTTTTGTATCTGGGTTTGCCAGCAAAAGCCCAGAATCGCACGATGTTATTTAATTGCAACTCTGTCACAAAGAAATCTCGATCTGTCGTTGAATTTTTCTACTTGGCGTCTTCTAATTCCGACCCTCTGGTTCGGGTACTTCTTCTTTGTTCCTGTACTCTTCCATTTTCGAGTTCTGAAATCAATGGTATATTCTGGTCAACTCACACTGGTAATTGTGAAGAATTGGTATATGGGGTAGTGAAAATATTTGGGGATTGATTTTGTTAGTGTATTTCATTAATTGGGTCTTGATTTTTATGGCTTGTGTAAGGTTTATTTCATGGCAGAAATTAGATTTTGATGTTTGTTTTCTCTTGTGGGTAGAAAGATATATGATACCTACAGCTGCACTTTGAAGTTCATGGTATTGGACTTTGGAATAGGGGTTTAATCCTGTTTTGCTGGTTTTTCTTTTCTTTTAGGTACTTGGGAACTTGACTCAGGGTGGAAAGGTTGCTTTGATTTCATGTAAATTGTACAGACACTGTTAGGAGGAGACTGAGATCATGGCATTTGCTCAGAAATGGAATTGCTCATGGTCTCTTGGGGCATCAATTGCTTCTATAATTGGATTGATTACTGTGGTTCATTTGTTCTTCTTTCCTTTGGTGCCTTCTTTGGATAACTTAAGGCGATTTCCAAACTCTGGTTTTGCTGTTAATTTGTCTACTGAAGCCTATAATAACCATGCCAAAGAAGATCCAGGTCCATCCATTGATTTGAATCATAAGTTTCCTCCCGATTCTCACCATGCAGTTGTTTATCATGGTGCACCATGGAAGTCTCATATCGGCCGGTGGCTTTCTGGTTGTGATGCCAATACTAACGAACTCCAGATTGTTGAGGTAGTGAAAAATTGAGAAAAGTTACCTCTATAATTCACCCTCTGGTTTTGCTTAACATGCTTTTTGTTTCATTGTTTAATTCAACATTCTTTTCAAATGGGGATGATAGGCAAAATGTAACACCAACTTCTTCATTTTTCTCTTAAACTAGGTTTCAAATAATATCTAATGGTAACTGCTCGCTTGCTGCATAACTAAGTTTCTTTACAGATTTTTATGGAAAGTTATTTGACTTCTGCTGTCAGCTGTGTGACATTGATCTCTTTGTAACTAAATAAATCTCTTCTGGCAGTTAGTTGGTGGCAGTGGTTGCAAAAATGACTGTAGTGGGCAAGGTGTTTGTAATTATGAATTGGGACAATGTCGGTGCTTTCATGGATATAGTGGTTAGTTTTATATCTGCCTTTTCTCTATTTCATGGATATTCATCAGTTTTCTTGAGAATCTGCAAGAGTGATAGTCAAAATTTTTTTGAGACTTTTCTTCTTATGCACAGTTTCAGAATATTGACATTAAGTGTCATGAGATGTATTTAATCTATTCTTTTAACAAACAAGAAGAAGAATACAACTTTGGTTTGGGCTCAAGTTTGATTGAACTGTGTCTTTTGATTGAATTTCCATCAGTAATTTGACTTATTATCTTCATTCGTGCACAAACTGCTATTGCAACAGGTGAAGGATGCTCTGAGAAGGTGCATTTAGAATGCAACCATCCTGGTTCAGAAGGGGAACCATATGGGCCATGGATTGTCTCAATTTGCCCTGCTTATTGTGACACAACAAGAGCGATGTGTTTTTGTGGGGAGGGCACAAAATATCCAAATCGTCCAGTAGCTGAGGCATGTGGTTTTCAAATGAGGTAACAATAGCCATATTCTTGAACTGAAATGTGTCTTCTTTTAGATGAATATTTTTTGCTTTATTTGATGATGTCGTGGTGTCTGCTTTAGGCCATCCTCTGAACCAAATGCTCCGAAAATTACTGATTGGACAAAAGCTGATTTGGATAGTATTTTCACCACGAATGGAAGCAAACCAGGATGGTGCAATGTAGACCCAGCTGAAGCATATGCTTCAAAGGTGCAATTTAAAGAAGAATGTGACTGCAAATTTGACTGTTCACTCGGGCGGTTCTGTGAAATACCTGTATCTTGCACCTGTATCAATCAATGCTCTGGACATGGGCATTGTATGGGGGGGTTTTGTCAGGTAATTTCCTATGTATTGACTTCTATTTTGTTGTACGTGTTTAATATTTTTCTTTTCCTTTTTCTTTTTTTTTTTTTGGGGGGGGTGTTCAACGTCTTCCTCTTTATGTTCTGTTTTTTTGTTTTTTTGTTTTTTTTTAATTGTTATTATTATTATTATTATTATTTTTTAAAGTATTGTTATTGGTATTATTATCATTAATTTATTTTTCCCTATTTCTATGTTAGATGAGGAACTTGGGAGAATCACATTGAAACTATCTGAAACTCTAAAGGGACGTTTGAAGCAAGAAGTTGGTTATTATAGTCGTAATTTATTATAGTTGAGTTATAATAGTTTGTGTTTGGGGTGTTGATTATTTTAGTTTGGGTAATAATAGTATGTGTTTGAGGTATAAACTATTTTAGTTTGAGAAGGAAATAATAAACACTTTAGTAAAGAATAAAAAAATGATGAATGTAAAATAGTAAAAACTGTAGTAAATAGTAAATACTGCAGTAAATAGAGGTTTTGAAATAATGTTGATTGTAGCTAATTGAGGGTTTTGAAATAGTATTTACTGCAGTAAGAGGTGATCATTATAGTCTTAAGATAGTTCTTGCCCCAAATATCCCCTAACAACTTGGATACATGTAAAGTTTCACGAACATTTAGGAAGAGTATTTTAAAACACTACATCTGATTATAATAGAGTACCCAGCTACTAGCTTTGGATTAATGGAAATTGTACTTTTAAGTTTAAATAGGACTACCCAACTTCTCCATTTAGTTCCAAACCCTTGGAGAATGATCTCTATCAAATAGGTCTATTGTACTTTGTTCCAAGGTACTTACAAATTCTCATTGTCTATAAGTTTAGATAGGACTACCCAACTCCTCCATTTAGCTTAATCATCTCTATCAATACGACTATTCTACTTTGTTCCAAGGACATACTTGATTCGTAACTCACGTGAACATGCTTAGGACAATAGTTAATCCAAATGTTGTTACAAGCCACTGATAAATTTTATATTTATTCTTGAAAACAATTGAATTGCCATTTCATGTGAGCCAGTTCTTATATCCATCTATCTTAGAGAAAATAGTTGTAGTTGTAGTGTCGTCATGCATATATGGATGTAGAAATCCATACATTGAAACTTATTAGATGATTTTCATGAAAACTTATGAACATCTTGGGGTTAAAAGGAATTATAACAAATTCCTCCTAATTTTCTAGAGGGAAGTCCATTAATATTATTAACGTTATTATTATCTGTGGATAATCTATCACTTCTCATGTCGAAGCTAAATTTGGCATGTATTGCAGTGTAACAAGGGCTGGTATGGAGTTGATTGCAGTGTTCCATCTGTTCAAACATCCGTGAGGGAATGGCCTCAATGGCTACTACCGGCTCGAATTGATGTACCTGATCGTTTGCATATTACTGAAAGAAGTTTTTATCTTAAGCCTATGGTGAATAAAAAAAGGCCCTTGATATATATTTATGATTTGCCCCCAGGTTTTAACAGCCAACTACTTCAGGTCTGGATGAGAAATTTTCTATCTCTAGTCATATTCCTTAAACAAACTTCATATGAAGTATTGATTTTGTATTGCAGGGGCGTCACTGGAAGTTTGAGTGTGTTAACAGAATCTACGATCATAGGAATGCAACAATGTGGACAGAGGATTTGTATGGTGCTGAGGTATGAATTCTTAAATAAGAAGTTTTGGGTCACGTGGTGAGTTAATATGGTTGTCGGAGTTACTGTTCTTATGTTCAAACCTTTGCGATATCATTTTTTCCTCGGTTCAATATTGATAATTCACTTGTTAGGTCTCACATGGTTTACTTGAACTTTTGAAATTATGGGTTATTTAATGCTTGAACATAGCCCAACCTAGTCATCCTTTAGGATACGTTATAACAAAGTTTTTGTGCTTATCTCCTTGTAGATGGCTTTCTATGAAAGCATCTTAGCTAGTCCACATCGAACGTTGAATGGTGAAGAAGCAGATTTTTTTTTTGTACCAGTTCTTGATTCATGCATCATAACTCGGGCTGATGATGCTCCTCACTTGAGTTTGAAGGTAGACATGTACGAATATCTATTGCAGATCTGTTTAGCATATCACTATTTGGTTTATGTCTATGTATGACCTGAATAAACTGCTGAGGAGTGAAGTAGTCTGGTCAAACGCTTTGAAACTTCATGGAAATTTAGGTCCTATTATCTGCCATTGTTCTTGGTCTTTTTCCTCTAAAACCATGAAACAGTAAATATTTAATTTATTAATGAAGGTGATGAAATAGAATACCAGACGTGATGGCTTGGGGCTACCCTGTCTGGTGAATGTATAGGTACAAGCGAGAATGATAAAGTTGTTACAAAAATGTCAGTTCTTTACCATCAAGAAATGAGAAACATGTTTGGTATCATTATCCACCACATCCAACTTAAGATTTATAATTCTATTTGCTGTTAGTTCCTCATCTAGCTTTGATCAGAGCCGATAGGTGTCGACCCAGCATATTTCTTCACAAGCCCTGTTTTTGTAGAAAAAAGAAATGGAACAGAAACATAAATATTGTTCTGGATAATACAGAAAATACAGTCACGAATCAATTACTCTTAAAGTAATGATATCATTGAGTTGAGGAAAGTAGTTTGATGCCCAAAGAGCATTTATTTTTCAGGACTACATGGGCTTGAGGAGCTTTCTAACACTGGATTTCTACAAGAAGGCACATGATCACATTGTTGAGCAGTATCCTTACTGGAATCGTTCATCTGGACGAGATCATATATGGGTGCGTGTTTGGTGTGTGAGTGTGTGTTTTTCTGCGCATATAGAACTTATCTTCTAATGGGTAAGCATTTGTTTATACTAATTTATCAATTTTATGTCTGAAGGCAGTTCTTTTCATGGGATGAAGGTGCTTGCTATGCCCCCAAGGAGATATGGAACAGCATGATGTTGGTTCACTGGGGTAACACAAACTCTAAGCATAACCATTCAACCACAGCTTATTGGGGGGACAATTGGGATCAAATACCTTCTGGCAGAAGAGGAAATCATCCTTGCTTTGACCCCGAGAAAGATCTCGTGGTTCCTGCATGGAAACGTCCTGATGGGAGTAGAATGAGCAAAAAACTTTGGGCTAGGTACAGTTCATTGATTCTTCTAAATATCTAAGTCTTTTCTCTGGACGTTTTTGCTTCAGTAAAAAAGCTGAGTTAGTATAAATTCTTAACTCAATAATCTGCAGACCACGTGAAGAGCGAAAGATTTTCTTCTTTTTCAATGGAAATCTTGGACCAGCATACGAAAAGGGAAGACCAGAGTCCACGTGAGATATATTATAGTTATTTCCAATATTGAATTTATTCCTTTGGAATATGGGGAGAATTTTCCTACTGTGCACCAACAGAAATATTTTCTTTAAAATTGTGATATTTGAAGGACTACAAAAAAGGAAACCTCTTTGGTGCTTTGATGTAAAAAAGGACAACGTTGCAAGTTGCAATTCACCGTTAAAAGTTCTTTGGGGATTGAGCTGCCAAGAATTGGATATTTTCAAATTTTCCCAAATGACCTAATGAAAGCTTGGTTTGTATGCAGGTATAGTATGGGTATTAGACAAAAAGTAGCAGAAGAATTCGGTTCAAGCCCGAACAAGGAAGGAAAGCTTGGGAAACAACATGCAGAAGATGTTATTGTTACCCCATTACGTTCCGAAAATTATCATGAAGATTTAGCTAGTTCTGTTTTCTGTGGTGTGATGCCTGGTGATGGTTGGAGTGGGCGTATGGAAGATAGTATTTTGCAAGGATGCATTCCTGTCATCATTCAGGTAACTTGCATCTAATATTTCTTCTGATGTGGAATCAGACATTGAGGTCTATTTAGTCATGTCGTAGTGATTATTATTCATTCCAAGTTTTTTTAGACGCTCATATACCAAAATAACTAATATGCTAGAAACTGGGCTGGAAACATCAAATGTGGCTTGTGGTCTCATGTACAAATATTTATTGCAGATATGTTTGTTGCATATATATGGTTTATGTCCATGCTTGACTTGAATGTTTTCCATCTTTATAAACTACTAAAGTATATTGTCTGGTCAAGTTATTTGAAACTATTACATGGAATTGTAGGTCCTTTTATTTGCCACTTTGAAATTATTATATTTCATGTGGTTGACTTTGCTTGTTTTCTTTTTTCTTTATTATATTTCATCAATTCTCTTTCTCTTTCTTCTCTTCAAATGTGTACAACCATGTTTTATGACTCCTTTTCTCTTCTCTATTTTGCAGGATGGAATTTTCCTTCCATATGAAAATGTGCTCAACTACGAGAGTTTTGCTGTTCGAATAGGAGAAGATGATATTCCAAATTTAATCAACATTCTTAGGGTAAAGTTCTTAATTTAACTTATGAATGAAGTTGTAACACTGAAGAAATGTCAGATCATCTTGCTTACGAATCTTGATTCTATAGGGATTTAACGAATCGGAAATCGAATTCAAACTGTCAAATGTGCGGAAAATCTGGCAGAGATTCATGTATCGTGAAGCTGTGATGTTGGAAGCTCAGAGACAGAAAGCCGTTTACGGTTTTCAGGAGGATTGGGCTGATGAATATTCTCAATTAATTGATGATGATGCTGTGGCTACAATTTTACAGGTAATTCTTATTTTTCTTCTGATAAACGATAAAAGCTTTAGTAATTAAATGTTGGGTATATAATATGCCTGTGGTTTCAGGCCATATGTTTTGTATTTTGTCTAAATAAAGGGAAGGGATAAGTTTGAAATGAATGAGAAAACAATCAACATTCAGAAAACAGAGGATCTTGAAGACAATTCAAAATTCAGAAGAACCCTGCAGGAGGGCCTTTTAACAGCTAGAAAAAGCCAGGCCGGCTTACAAAAAGTTGAAATGGACAACTATATAACGAGTTGCTGGCTAAAAGAGTATACACACGCCTCTATCTGGTGTCTAGATGGAGCAGAGTTGAAAACCTTTGAAATTATGCTTATATTCCATGAGTCTATCATTCATCTCTCTCTATATATAGGAAAAATGATCTTATCTTAAACTATATATAAGCCCTCCTCTTCGGGACTTATATTAGGAAGACTTCTAAAATTCCTCTTTTGTTTGAGGTGTTTGGAAGTCATAGGACATTACTATCAGACCCCTTCTCAGAGACTTTCTTGATAGCTTCCTCTCAGTATCCTAAGGGAACAGACTGAACAGAGAAAAAAAGGGAAATCTTACCCCTTCTTTCCAACTTGATCTCTTCTGATTAAACTCCATGCTAAAACTTTCTTTCAATCTCTCGTTGATGAACTGGGTATCACCATCCTGTCATCTGAAGAACCAATGAAAGAAAAAAGACGAAAAATAATATTACATAAAGACTTAAACTTTATTTCTCGAATTCTAGTAATATAGTTGTCGATTTATTGGTATCAAAACATGTGCGAAAGAATAAGAGGGACTTTGAGCCAATGGTTAAAATATTGATGTAGATATCGATATCAAGATTTCAATTTTATGGATATATCGATAAAATATTGATATTGATGGATATTTCTATAAGTCAAAAAGTTTGGAAATTTTGTTTAGATTAATAATTAAGTTGTTTTTATTCTCAAACTAAGTTACAACTTTTGTAATAAGTATTTATGTTCATATTGGATTAAAAATAGACTGTCATCTCGTAAGATTAGCCAAAGTGTAAATAACTTGAAAAGATATTCAGGGCCAGTAATGTGGTTTTTCCTGTTACCTGATAGACTTGATATTACAATGCTATAAATACACCTATGGAATGGCGCTAGTCAACACTACAGTTGTTGAAGTCTGAGATTGCTCATACGTCTTATCTATCCAGTTTGTGGCTGATGTGGAATTTTTTATCTACTATTGCAGATTATATAATTTGTATATTGTTTACCTTTTGCAGCTCATATGAGCTTATTTCTTGATCTTAAATTTTCTACTGGATTATCATACAGCTTCCACCTATAGTTGACATTATTTGGCTTGTAACTATTGTTGTCTGGATTAGGTTCTACATTACAAGTTGCATAATGATCCTTGGAGGCGTCATGTTCAGTCGAAGAACCAGTCCGGGTTACCCCAGGAATGTCTAATAAAAAACAACTGAAAAGCTAGTCCTACATACTTTCAATTCTCAAATATGTCGCTGCATTCATCATGATGTTAAAGAAGATGGCGAGATGGCAGCTTATTTTTTGCTTGCAGGTGTCCCCGATCTAGAAGATGACTGTGCACAGTAACTCGAGTAGACTGCATCATCGTCTTTGATACTGCCCAGAGAGCTCACATCTCTTTTCGAACTTCTGATAAATTTTTTAATCAAATGTGAACCACAGAGAATAATATGATTTTGTACCATCATTCACATCCCCACCCACAATATATTCATTGTTTTTTTTTTTTTTTTTATTTGTTTTGTTTTGTAGCAGGTTGTTATATTTTTTTTAGTAAGAATGATCAAGAAATGCAATAGAAGTTCTTGCTCTATTTTATGGCATTTGATTTCATTGATGGCCTCTAAAAATTGTAAATCTTCATCCAAAGAAGAAAGAAAAAGTAAAGTGGGGGGAGCGGGCGGGCGAATGATCTTGTTAATAAAAAATGTGAATAACGGTATGCCAGCAACCTAACTCAACTAACAAGGTATTTGGAAAAATATTAAATTTTTCATCATACAAAATTAGCACCATTTTTTAAAATTCGTTTAAACAGTTTTTGTCTGTCCATCTCGGACAAGATCGACTGGAGATTTAGTTAAAAAATTATTTTTTCCTAACTTATGAATTGCTTTGAACCTTCTTGGTATATCTCGAGCATATTGAATACAAATTTTTTTCAAATATTAGGTAGAAATCTTATACCAAATCTTATATATTTTCAAATTTTTATCAAATATTATATCCAATTCTTACGTAATTTTTTAAATTTGTAGCCCAATTTCTAATTTCCGATTCAATTTACCAATTATTCAAATGAATTTTTAGATGGACTTTAGTGATTGCATTTTGATTTTTAAATTTTTGGAAAAATTCTTTTGTTAAAAAAAATAGTTAAGATATGGAAAATATATAAAATCTCGGTATTAATCTTGGACATATTAGCAGCGAGATTGGTGAATTATCGGATAGATTAATAACGAGATTTTTGCAAAATTTATTCTTTTCTAAAATTTAAAAATAAAAATGCAATCCTCCATTTTGAAAAAAAATCATTAGTAAATTCATTTGGAAATTTAGAAATTCATATAATTGTGAAAAGAAAAGTTGGCCTAAGTTTTAAAAAATTATGTAAGATTTAGATATAATATTTGATGAAGACAATCAAATTTGAAAAAAAATTGAAAATATATAAGATTTGGTATAAAATTTCGGTTGATTAAATTAGTAGAATCTCTATGTACAAGATGTATTGAGAAGACCCAAACAAAACAATCAATGAGTTAGTAAATATTAATTTTTTAACTAAATTCGATGGTCGATCTCATTGGACATATACTGAGAAAAACTGTTTGAACAAAATTTCAAAAAAGGTGCCAGTTTTATAAGATGAAAATTTCAATATACTATTTCTGACGATTTCCTATACTTTAGTACTTTTCATAAAATTCAAAGTTTAAATATTTGTTCCTAATTTTGGTACTTGAAATTGATGAGAATGCCAAATTATTTAATATGTTTGTCACATTGTCAAGCTTCCATAAATTTAGTTTAACTCGATAATGTACGACTATTAGGCGACACGTTTAGTGATATTTTATAATATTTAAAATATTTCAAGCAGTTTTATCATTTAAAATAATTACCCTTAAAAGTCTGTAATTAAAAATATGGGGATTTTTATTGATAGAAAAATAAGGGAAACTAAGTTTAAAATCCCGATAGAGGCTAATAGAAGTCTATAAGTCGATGATTTTTTTTTGCTATTTTTGTAAATAGTTTGACATTTTTTCTATTTAGGAAAATTTTTCTTAAAAATACTTTTTTATATCAGCAATACTTGACACATATATGAGTATAATATTAAATTTTAGTTTGCATGTCAATATTTTTATTGATATATCTACATCACAATGGTTCGATATTAACAATTGAAATGTAAACAAATTCATGAAACATGAAAAATAAGTAACAAAATTTACTAATGTAAATATAATATAAATGATAAATATTTTAACTTGTTTAAAAAATAAAAAGTTCATTTATTAATTTAAATAATTTATTTCAATTTTTTATTTTTATAAATTTTCGATAATTCGAAATTCATCTCGTAGAGGTCCAAATAATATAGTACTGGTAGTTTGTTTGTTTTTGTTTTGTTTTTTTTTTTTTTTTTTTTTGAAAAAGTTCAAATACCATAGTCTGTAAAAAATAAAAAAGAAAAAGAAAAAGGACCCATTTTTTTAGATAACTAAATTGAAATTTAAACTTAAATTTTAGGATTTTATTGCTGATTCAATCGCTCCCTTTTCCCTGCAACGATGAGAACAGCGGCAACAACGACGATGGAGGGAAGCAAAACCAAGAAGAAATCAGCTCCGATCACTCTGGAGCAATTCGTTTCCATCACTGCCCCACTTTTAGACATGGAAAAGGTCCCATTTCCGAGTTTGTTCGAATTCTTTTTCTTCTTGGAGTGAAATTTGAGTGTCAAATGAATGTTAAGTTGAAGGTTGTTTGTTTGATTTCGTTAGCAATCAATGTCTACTTTATCAATAATGTTTGTTTTTAATCTTCTATCAGTAACGAACTTCTGCTTGTGAGTATTTTGCGATTGATGAATTGGGTGATCAGTGATGTAATTTTTCTAGCTTTACTAAAATGAAGAATCTGATAATGCAGGATGCAGAAATCGCTGCGTCTATCACCTCAGGTGCATCCAGGAGCTTGGAGACTGCCCAGAAAAAGGGTTCTACTATTCTTAACTTGAAGTGTATAGATGCTTCGGTAGTTTTTAACTTCATATGTTGGATCTACTAAATGTGATTATGCATGAATTTTCTTTAATATCTGGGTCTTCTTACATTTCTTCTGCCTTGGATTTTGTTGTTAGAGTGGGCTAATGGGAAAAACTCTTCTTGAGTTTCAATCAAACAAGGGAGACGTTCTTCCTCCCCACAAGGTGAGAAGAAGTAGACAGTTCCTTTTAACTACATGGAACTCGAGTTTTGAGAAGTATTAAATTACTACTAGATCCAACTTTTGTTCTATTTTAATACCCCAAGTCACCTCTGGACGATGATATTGGTTTGATTTATGCGGTTTAAATAGTGAATAATTAATATGAAATGAGAGGAAATGATATTGCATACTTTTGAACTCTAACTTGCTATTCTCATAAAGATTATATTATTAAGGATAATAATATAATATATAAATATTATTATAAGTGATTATGGTTAGAATCAAATGATAGCAAAAGTTTCCAAAGCCCAAAGGAATGCAAGCTAACACTCATTGATTCATGACACCTGCTAGTGTCATGGTTTTCCTGATATATTTCCATTTCTTCTTCCCATTCTATCTATATTCCTTTTCATGTTATATAGTTTTGCACCAGGGAATTATCTTAGTGTCCCCTCAATTACAATCAAAAGCCATTTTTGTTCCTGTAACTATATTCCCCTACTCCTCCCTCTCTTAATTGGTGGCATATGTTACTATTGTTGCAGTTTAGCACACATGATGTGGTGGTTTTGAAACCCAACAAAGCTGATTTAGGTTCTCCTTCTCTTGGGCAAGGAGTAGTTTATCGGTTGAAGGTAAGTTCCACTTCAAATAATAGGATTTTCATTTTTCGTGTGATTAATTTGACATGGGTGACTCTCCTTTTCACTGCCACTTCTGTTAATCTAGAGCTAATATCTGCAGGACTCTTCGATTACTGTTGCTTTTGATGACATCCCAGAAGAGGGTTTAGCTAGTCCTCTACGGCTGGAAAAGGTGGCAAATGAGGTTTGACTGAAAGAAGTTTTTACTACTATATAGCTTTTATTTGTTTATTTATTTATATTTACATGTCTAAGGAAGAAATATTTTCTTATTTGTAATTTACTGATAGACCTCCCATATTTAGAAGATATGAAAGAAAGGCCAAAAGGAAGAGTAGGGAGAAGGGCACAAATGTAACTATGGAAAAGAATCAAATTAGTTAGAGAGGGGACCACCAAATTTATAACAAATTCGGTTAGTAGTGGGGAATTCTGTTAGTAGGGAGAGGGGTGACAATTTGCTATAAAAATAGGAATGTAGAGGCAGGGAGGTATCTTTTTGATTTTCTTGAGAGTTAAGCTTGTGAGCTTGTAATCCAGGAGGGGGTCTTCGACCTTCCTAGTCTTATTTTGAGCCAAAATCAAGTAAATATATAATTGGAGACACTACCAATTTGATATCAGAGCCATCCGGTTCGTGGGGAAGGGGTATGGTGAAAAAGATGGAGGTAAGACTATCAGCTGTGGAGGAACAACTCACCTTACTTCAAGTTGGAATGGAAAACAGGATGGATCAAAGGTTTGGAGAAATGCAACAGATCACGGAGAGCATGATGACAGCAAAAATTGAAGCATCGAGAGAGTCGATGGAGCAGAAGATGATCCGGGCATTGGAGGTTTGGTCGAAGAGATCAGAAACAACCAAGGAGATGGAATCGGGGTCATCAGAAAGGACAGTGACTGATAAGGGCAAGCAGCCGGCGAGAGAGGAAAGGGGCGAAAGAAGGGAGGTGCCCTTGTTCGATATGCGACTGAGGAAGCTGGAAATACCGATATTCAAAGGAGAACCAGGTGAGGATCCAATGGGATGGTTCCATAGAGTTGAAAGATATTTTGTTGTGAACAGGTTATCGGAGAAGGACAAAATCGAGGCTGCAATCTTGTGTTTGGAAGGAGAAGCTTTGGAATGGCATCAATAGGAGGAAGAAAGGACGTTGATGGATACATGGGCCAAATTTAAAGAACAACTCCTGCTACGATTCTTACCAGTCAAAGAAGAAGACCGGAGGGCACAGTTTCTCACCTTGAAGCAGGACGACAGTGTGCGAGCTTACCGGCGGCGATTCGAGCAACTCTCACAGCCGTTGAAAGACCTATTCGATGAGACGTTAAAAAGCAAGTTCGTTAGTGGGCTGAAGGAAGACATTCAAATCGAAATGAGGATGTTCAAGTTGATTGGGCTGAAAGAGAAGATGAGAATAACCCAAATAATAGAAGATACGAAGGAGGCCCGAAGAAAGAAATGGGGCAACCCGACTCCGGCAAAATCAACAAGCGTGTCTTCAAACTCGGGACCCAACTCGACCACCTGTCAAACCGGCTCCAATTCGAATCAGAACACGCACGCATCTGCCTGAACGATCTCTCTCAACCCGACCCGCCCATCAGGTATGTCTTCAAACTCTGTTACTTTAAAAGATGTCAACGGAAAACCATTCACGGTCGGAGCTTTCAATCGATTATCCGACAGTGAGATGCAAATCCGAAGGGACAAGGGACTCTGCTACCGTTGTGAGGAGAAGTATACACCAGGGCATCGATGTAAAAAGAAGGAGCTAAGTATTTTGCTTTACCACGATGAGGAGGAAGGAGATGATATCCTGGAAACAGAGGACGAACCAGTGGAGGCCAAGATACCCATGACAACTACCTTAGAATCTATGGTGGTGGAAGATAGCGAACAAGAAGCAGCAAAGCTATCCCTAAACTCTCTTGCAAGGATCGATTCACCTCGTACGATTAAAGTCAGGGGAGCTATAGGAGATAGGGACGTGATTGTTCTCATTGACAGTGGTGCCTCACACAACTTCATTGATAACGAACTAGTATCAGCCCTGAAACTGCCACAGACACCAACATTGAGTTATGGAATTATGCTGGGAACAGGGACATTAGTGAGGACGACGGGCATTTGCAAGGGGGTAATTCTTAACCTTCCAAACTTAATTATTATCAATGACTTCTTTCCTTTGCCCCTGGGTAGTGCTTATGTGGTGTTAGGAGTGCAATGGCTGATGACTTTAGGACAAGTCGAATGCGATTAGGGAACGTCCGAGATGGAATTTCAAGTAGGTGACTGGAGAGTACACTTGCAAGGGGACCATAGCCTATGAAAGCACAGATTTCACTAAAGTCAATGATGAAATTGGTAAAAGGAGGGGGCCAAGGTATCCTTCTCGAGCTAAACTCGCTCATGACTTTTGAAAGAAATGGAGCAACACAGTCAATAGTAGAGCTACAACCGGAAATACAAGAGATCTTAGAGAGATACCAAGCCGTTTTTAGTTCAGTAGAAGGGTTACCACCAATGAGACATCATGAACACCACATCGAACTCAAGCCAGGGGCAGGTTTAGTGAAAGTTAGGCCGTATAGATACCCACAATTCCAGAAGGACGAGATTGAGAAGCTGGTAGAAGAGATGCTCACTGCCGGGATCATTCAGCCCAGTGTAAGTCCTTTCTCAAGCCCGGTGTTATTATTGAAGAAGAAGGATGGTAGCTGGCGGTTTTGTGTCGATTATAAGGCATTAAATCAAGTCACAGTACCAGAAAACTTCCCTATTCCAATGGTTGAGGAACTCCTTGATGAATTGGCTGGTGCACGGGTATTCTTGAACATTGACTTGAAGTCAGGATACCATCAAATTCGAGTGGCTCCTTCAGACATACACAAAACCGCATTTCGCACTCATGAAGGCCACTACAAGTTCTTAGTCATGCCATTCGGTTTGAGAAACACTCCATCTACATTTCAATCGGTAATGAATGATCTCTTGCATTCCTACTTAAGAAAATTTGTGTTAGTGTTCTTCGATGATATCTTAATTTACAGCTCTTCTTTATGTGACCATGTGCATCATCTATCTGTGGTGCTACAAGCTTTGGAGGACAACCAGTTCGTGGCCAATTTTAAGAAGTGTACATTTGGGGCAAAGCAAATAGATTATCTGGGGCATATCATATCAGAAGAAGGAGTAGCAGCAGACCCTTCAAAGGTGGAAGCTATGCTCCAATGGCCAACACCAACAACAGTTAAGCAACTCAGGGGATTCCTTGGGTTAACGGGCTATTGCCGCAAGTTTGTATCGCCATATGGCTTGCTGGCTTTCCCTCTAACACAACAGCTCAAAAGGGATAGGTTACAGTGGAATGAGGACACTCAAGAGGCCTTCGAGGCTTGAGCACAATACTGGCCCAAACTACCACCCCTAAGCTCCCTGATTTCAATCAAACATTCATAATTGAAACAGATGCCCTGGGGTAGGAGTTGGGGCAATCCTGATGCAAGAAGGAAGGCCGGTGGCATACTTCAGCAAGGCACTCCCACCCACACATCGACTCAAGGCTGCCTACGAAAGGAACTAATTGCCATAGTCATGGCTGTACAAAAGTGGCGCCCCTATCTTTTAGGAGGAAAATTCATTGTAAGAACAGATCAGAAAAGTCTCAAGTTCCTATTAGAACAGCGGATCATAGCAGGTGAAATATCAGAAATGGGTTGCAAAATTAATAGGATACGAGTTCGAGATTGAGTATAAAAAAGGGAGGGAAAACTCGGTAGCAGATGCTTTGTCTAGGTTGCCTACCACGCTGAAAATGACCATGATCAGTGTACTGCATGCCCTCAATCAGGAGGTATTCACGAGTCAAGTTGAGCAAGATTAGGAACTAAGAACAATCAGGGATAACATACGAGCAGAGCAACCACACCCCTAGGGATATACATTGCAGGGAGAGCTTCTGTTGTATTAAGCAGTGTATTGTACTCCCACCTCAATCACTACAATTCCATTACTTCTACAAAAATTCACACACCCAATTGGAGGGCACAATGGTGTAGTGAAAATGTACCAACGGTTAAAAAAAGAATTCTTCTGAACAGGGATGAAGGCAAAGGTAAGGCTTTTGTAGGGGATTGCTCTGTCTGCCAACAAGCCAAGTATTTGGCCTTAGCCCCTGCCTGGACTACTCCAACCTCTGCCAATACCCGAGCTCACTTGGCAAGATATCAGCATGGACTTTGTGGAGGGACTGCCGAAATCCGAGGGATACAACTCAATCTTGGTAGTGGTTGATAGGCTATCCAAATATGCAAACTTCATTGCTCTTCGCCACCCTTATACAACAGCAACAGTGGCCACTTTGTTCATGAAGGAAATTGTGCGTTTACATGGAGTGCCTAGAAGCATCATTTCTGACAGAGATAAAGTATTTACTAGCCTATTTTGGGAAGAATTGTTTAAATTGATGGGAACACAACTCAAGAGGAGCTCATCCTATCACCCACAAACAGATGGGCAAACAGAAGTGGTCAACAGAGGCGTAGAGGCTTATCTAAGATGCTTTACCATAGAGACTTCTTCACAATGGCACAAATGGCTGGCATGGGCTGAATATAATTACAACACATCCTACCACACAGCCATCAAATGTACACCTTACGAGGTATTGTATGGTAGACCAGCACCTACACTCATTTGTTACACACAAGGGAATGCCACAGTAGGAGAAGTAGACGTCCTACTTAAAAACAGGGACGAGATGCTCAAACAGTTGAAGAAAACACTAGAAGCAACACAACAACGAATGAAGGCCCTAGCAGATTCAAAAAGAAGAGAGGTAAACTTTGAAGTATCGGATGGGGTTTACATCAAGCTCAAGCCTTATCACCAAGGATCACTATTGGTGCACAGCCACCCAAAACTAGCACCACGCTACAGTGGACCCTTTCAGATAATTCAAAAGGTCGGACCTGTGGCATATAGGCTTGATCTACCTCACAATGTCTCCATACATCCAGTAATATACGTTTCACAATTGAGAAAGGCCAAAGGAACCATACTACCACGATTCTCTTCACCAACAGTGAGACCTTTTGGAAAACAACCAAAACCATTGTCAAGTCTTGGGGGTTAGGAAGATTGGTTCAACGATATCATCACCAAATGATTTTGAAGTACTCATACAGTGGGAAGATCTACCAATAGAAGATGCAACTTGGGAAGGAGGAGCACAATTAGCTGAACAATTCCCTGATTTTCACCTTGAGGACAAGGTGGTGCTTTGAGGGGAGGGTAATGATAGACCTCCCATATTTAGAAGATATGAAAGAAAGGCCAAAAGGAAGAGTAGGGAGAAGGGCAAAAATGTAACTATGGAAAAGAATCAAATTAGTTAGAGAGGGGACCACCAAATCTATAACAAATTCGGTTAGTAGTGGGGAATTCTGTTAGTAGGGAGAGGGGTGACAATTTGCTATAAAAATAGGAATGTAGAGGCAGGGAGGTATCTTTTGATTTTCTTGAGAGTTTAAGCTTGTGAGCTTGTATCCAGGAGGGGGCTCTCGACCTTCCTAGGCTATTTTGAGCCAAAATCAGTAAATATATAATTGAGACACTACCAGTTACCTTTTTCCATCCCTTCAACCGACGAACCTATGAAGTCCTAAAATACTTATTTGACTATCCACTGTATAAGCAAATCTGATATTCACTTCTTTTGCAGGTGACATATCGTAGGATGAAGGATGCCCTGATACAATTGAGCAAAGGGGTACATAGAGGACCTGCTGCTGATCTTATTCCTGTATTATTTGGAGAGAGGCAACCATCAATGTCCAAAACTGATGTTAAATTCAAACCCTTCAACTCCAATCTTGATCACTCTCAGGTTAATGAGCTGATAATTTATATTTCCTTACACATTTACAATTTCTTCATAGATTATTGTTTTCTTTTTTCAAGTTTCTTTTTCTTCAAGTGGGTAGTCTGCAGTTATACATGCATATATGCTTTTGTTCCTAGAAAAGTAACCTTTTGACTTTGGCTGAGATCTCCCTGTTGGAGAGTTCAAATTAACATTAAGCTTTTTTACCTTATGGCTTTATTAATGATATTATTATTATTTTCACTTATGGTCGTACACTCTGTTGGGTATGATGACAATACATGTTTGAAGTCTATTTTCTTCCTTCAGGAGTTTACAAAAATGTGCCTCAATCAGAATAAAGTTACAAAGGGAAAGGGGGAGATTGTTGGGAAGGGGAATTGTTGTGATGTGAACCTCATGATGACTAGGGCTTTTTGCATAATGCCTTAGCAAATCTATTACGCCTTTTGTTTTGAACAGTTATGGAACATCATTCATAATTTCCTCCATCCTGGGTTGGGAGTTGGGATTGACATTTAATTTGTCCTTCCCTTTTCTACATTGTTATTCTTAATGCACAATTTTCTTATTTAAAGAAGAAAGGTAGAGTCTAGGTAAAGGTTCTTGAATTTATGCTTTTGACGTCATGGGAAACTTATATTCTTGCTTCTTGGCATAAGCCTGGTTCAGAATATGAAGTGTTGTTCTTTTACTTTCTTTCTGTTTATGCTTACAGTTTTACCTAGTTTACTCATTTAAGCACCTCTACTGTTTTTGTTCTCCTTTCTTCAAAGAAAGATGCCATCTCGAAAGCCCTATCAGCAAAAAATGTATTTCTGCTGCATGGTCCACCGGGAACTGGAAAAACCACAACAGTGGTGGAAATTATCTTACAAGAAGTAAAGCGTGGGTCAAAAATTCTAGCATGTGCTGCTTCAAATATTGCTGTCGACAACATTGTTGAGAGACTTGTTCCTCACAGGTGACCAAGTACTGCATTTTTCTAGAGTTAATGGGTCAAGTGAAAACTGTAATTCCAGAGAAAAAGATTTCTTGCCAACATTTAAAGATTATTCAGCCAAGAATGGACATTTATACTCAAGTTTCTTACAACTGACATTTTATTTATTTTTCCTGAGGAAATGGAACTTTATTAAACACTTAAACTGATGGAAGGAATGATGAAGATAGAATCCGCATAAACTTATAAAATAAAAGCGTTTGAATCATTTTCTTGCACCTATTCAATATCATATGGTTTATTTTAACAAGAATTGATATGTCATGAAATATGGTAAATGCTGAATATATGTTGAACGGCAAGCAAATATTTTATCGTCATATGAAACTTTGCGTCAATTTTGTTTTTTTTTTTTTTGAAAAAATTACCTTTTTAAACCCCGAGTTTCCAAGAATGGGTGCAATTAGTCCCCAAGGTTTAAAAATTAGGTTAAAAGGTCCTAACCTTGTATTTCTCCTTTACTGTAATTTTCTTTTGTTATTTTAATTCTTACTCGACATTTTTAAATTAAAAAAAATAAAAACAAGGTTAGGGATCTTTTAAAACTATTTTTTTTAACTAAAAAATTAGAAGAATCTTGGATAGACTACTAATACCAATCATGATTTGTGGTAATTTATCCCATCCTAGTGTTATTATTTGCATTATTTCCTCTTTTCCTTTTTCATCCCCAAAGTGGGCAGTAAATAGATGATACATATGATCACTTATCTTAACATGCTTGATTAGAGTAAAGTTGGTGAGAGTGGGACATCCTGCTCGTTTACTTCCTCAAGTGTTGGAGAGTGCTCTAGATGCCCAGGTATACATAATCACCTATTTGGCTGAAAGAACTAATGCCATGAACGCAAAAATTTAAGATAATTTTGTCTGCCCATTATTTTCTCTACTCCATCATGTGAGCATCAAGCATGTTGCATAAGTGAATCCGCTCCTGTGAACATATGAAGACATCAGACATCTCAGGGAACTTTTTTTTTTAAGGAACTAATCTATCTGGAAATTATCAGAAAATGATATTGTTTGGTATTTTTCTACGACTTGAATCATTCCTTGATTGACCACTTAAGTTTCAAGTTGCTGTCTAGTTCTCTGGCTGATGTAATTTCTGGCCCATTGCGAAGTAAAAATTTCTTCTCACAATTTTCTTCGATATTAGGTCTTGCGTGGGGATAATAGTTCTCTTGCAAATGACATTCGGAAAGAGATGAAGGTAAAACTTTGACAATGCCTACACTTCAGAGTCTTGTTTCTTATCTGTCAAATGTTGCATGTGAAATTGTAGCATGTTATTAGTTTTCTTTTTCCCTCTCTTAACATCTAGGAGTTAGAGACGACCTTTTCTGGTATATATTTGAAGTCGAACATATTGTTTAGGGTTTTACTCAAAGTTCCTCCATTTGCAAAATCCTTTTCCTGACTTGTTAGGTATAGATAAACTATCAGTAGCCTATCCCATCTTACAATACAACTCTGCTGGATTTTAGATTATAAGTTATTTTATTCCTTGGCAAAAGTTAGGCCCAACCTACGGTAGCAGAAGCCTGTAATCTGATGGACTATCAATAATGCACAGCCTATAGAGTTTTGGGGGGAGGAATGGGTTGTCTGATTACTTTGACTCTAGTTATTTTCAGATTTTAACCCTTCAATGAAAGTATCAAATAAATAACACAAAGGAAGGGATAGATTGACAGTTGGCAGCCAGTTTTTAATGTGGAAACCATTTCTAGGAAGATTCTGAACTCAAAAAACTCAAGATTGCTACACCTTTCATGAGCACAATGCCATAGTAGTTTTTATGCATCAACTTTGAAGTGAACTGTAATTTAATGTATGCTTGTTTGAAGTATACTGAGCCCTATGATTTGTGCTTTCTTCATCCTGCAAAGAAGTTGCTCAGTTCTACTTCAAGTCAAGTTTAGGGAAAGGGGAACCAACGGGTTTTCAAAAGCCTTTATTCTCTTCCAGAAGGATTATTTTACCAACTCAAATAACTAGCTTCTTAAGAGATCTTAAGATTATCTTACGTGGTTTTGGTTAAATTTGGTGATCTTTATCCATCCAGACAGTTCGTTTTTGTGACCAGTGGCTCATTTATTCAAATTTGTTCTGTGCTATTTTGAAAATGGAGAAATGCTTTGCTTGAGTGAGGGCATATCCTTTGCCTAGTGTCCTTTTTTGCATTCTGTCGCTTTAGAGGTCTTTTTCTTGAGTGAGTTTCTTGCTCAGTCCTTTGTTAGTGCAAGTGCTTTGTTGTGATGAAATCATTTGCCCTCTTATTCTAAAAAATAAAGTTTTCTTGAGCTTCTTCTGAGCAACTATTTCAGGCATTAAATGGGAAGCTTCTGAAAGCCAAGGACCGAAACACACGGAGAGATATCCAGAAGGAGCTTAGAACACTGTCAAAGGAAGAGCGGAATAGACAGCAGTTAGCTGTAACAGATGTAATAAAAAGTTCAGATGTTGTTCTAACAACTTTGACAGGGGCATTTTCTCGCAAACTGAATAATATTTCATTTGATTTGGTAATAATTGATGAAGCTGCCCAAGCACTTGAAATTGCATGCTGGATAGCTTTGTTAAAGGTAATGATTAATATGCATCATTCAAGTATGCATATTGACGACTGTCTAATGCAGTTGAGACGGGTTGTTTCTCAACTGTAGATGTACTAGTGTAATCTTTTCATGCTATTGCTTGCTACCTTGACATTTTCTCTTTCATACATTTATAACTTTGCTTAAAGAACACTTTTGGTCCTTGAACTTTCATGAAATTAACAATTTATCCCTGATATTCCCTATACTTTCAATTTTGTAACAAATTAGTTCCTGAACTTTAGTATGTAGCAATTTAGTCCTTGTACTTCTAAAATTCATTACAATTTAGTCCCTAACGTAAACAAATTTATCAAAATGAGATGTCAATTTTTAATATTTTATGATGTAGACTTGTATTTTATAAAAATATTGAGTTTCTAATTAGTTTATCGGTTTACTTAGATAAGAAACCTTATTAAATCTTAACTATAATTTCTACAATAGGGACTAAATTGTTACAATTTTGAAAGTACAAGAACTAAATTGTTATATAGTAAAGTTTAGGGACTAAATTGTCGTAAAATTGAAAGTTCAGGAACTAAATCATTACAAACCAAAGCTCAGGGACTACATTGTTACTTTTATAAAAATTTAGGGACTAAAAGTGATTTTTAACCTATAACTTTTCACTTAAGTTCCGATGTTCTTAGATATCTAAATGAAAAGAGTAACTGATTGGTTGTTTGGGTAGTGATGATTATCTTAGAGACATCGACTTGAAAACAAAAAATTTGTGTTGAAAAAGGACATTTTTATTCGAAATGCAGTCTTTTTCTGTTTCCCTAGAAAAAGGAAAATGTGGAGAACGCTCTCTAGGAGTTCCATGAATTTCTCAGATTCAAAAGTTCATGTTGGGCAAATATGGAAATTTTGTTTGTACTTGTATCAAGCTCGATTTAAAATAGATCATGGCATAATGCTTGTTTCAGGCCTCAAGATGCATTCTTGCCGGAGACCATCTTCAGCTTCCTCCAACAATCCAAAGTGTCGAAGCAGAGAAGAAGGGACTGGGAAGAACCCTA
The DNA here is from genome assembly GCF_009727055.1 of Benincasa hispida. Classification (NCBI taxonomy): domain Eukaryota; kingdom Viridiplantae; phylum Streptophyta; class Magnoliopsida; order Cucurbitales; family Cucurbitaceae; genus Benincasa; species Benincasa hispida. The sequence continues at coordinate 72,207,490 of NC_052359.1, read as the reverse complement.
TTTGAACGCCTGGCTGAAATGTATGGAAATGAAGTGACGTCTATGCTTACCGTCCAATACCGTATGCATGAACTTATCATGGATTGGTCATCAAAAGAGCTTTATGATAGTAAGGTACTTGTGTCATACCTGGATGTGATCTATTGATTGTAGTTTTATTTGTTGGACTTGAAATTGTTTGGCTGATCATGAACAACAAAATCATGGACTTCTATCAATTGCTGAATTACAGATCAAAGCTCATTCAAGTGTTGCTGCACATACGCTTTATGACCTTGAGGATGTGAAAAAGACATCATCAACTGAACCTACCCTTCTGCTCATAGACACAGCTGGGTATTGCATACCAACTTTAACTGAACATTTGCTATAAGACAAAGTAATTCCATCTCTCTGCATGAAGCTTGTCCAGAAGCAAGGATGCGTTGTATACGTTATTGGAGAGAGAGAATTACAAATGCGTTGTAGACTAATTTGATGATGCCACTGCTTGTATGGCTAATTATGATCTTCTTCAGGTGTGAAATGGAAGAAAAGAAGGACGAAGAAGAAAGCACCTTAAATGAAGGTGAAGCTGAGGTTGCTATGGCTCATGCAAAGAGGCTGATCCAAAGTGGCGTTCAACCTTCTGATATTGGAATTATAACTCCTTATGCTGCACAGGTAGAAAGGTTCTTTTACTTTGATTGTTCTAGAATTGATCCTCTACACGAGAAAACCGATTCAACGAATCAAATATGCTTCCGAGCCAGTCATCTAGAGATGGTATTAGGGGCAGCATGTATTTTGCCTTACTACCTTTATAAATTGCAGGTTGTGTTACTAAAAATGTTGAGAAGCAATGAAGACAAACTAAAAGACATTGAAATCTCTACAGTTGATGGCTTCCAAGGAAGAGAGAAGGAAGCTATTATCATCTCCATGGTCCGATCAAATTCAAAGAAAGAGGTATCATCTCTTTGTACAAAAATTTATGAACCTCAAATTTTTAGGGACTTGCACTAGCAAATTCTTCTAAAAACATTGCAGGTAGGGTTCTTAAGCGACCATAGACGAATGAATGTAGCTGTGACTCGAGCAAGAAGACAATGTTGTCTGGTTTGCGACACCGATACAGTAACTCATGATGCATTTTTGAAGCGCCTAATCGAATATTTTGAAGAAAATGGTGAGTATCTTAGTGCCTCTGAGTATCAGAATGAATAATATAAGTTTCAGGTAATGTTTTCCATTTAGGCTGGTCTAGGGGAACTGTTATCTGAAAAGTGGAATTTATTGAATTTTCAAGTTTCTCCAAACAGCAGAAAATTTGATGATCTAGTATTTATATAGATGATGTTTCATTATAGCATACTTTGCAGAAATTTTCACTTTCAAAAATAAAGTGAACACTGGGGTTATCTTATAACCCCTAGGGACTGTTTGAGAATTTGAAAAAAGAAATTTAAAAATAAAAAATTTAATGAAATCATATTTAAACATGTATTTTATAGTAGATTCAGAAGTTGGATTCTAATGTAAATAATTGTTTAAAATGTGTTTGATACTATATATTTATAAATCATAAAACTGGTTGTAGTACCTACTAATATTTAGTTGGCATTAAACTACTATTAATTTATTTATGAATATAATTTAGGCTAAAAAAATTAGAAAAATTATTTTAAATGACAAAATTATTGAAAATATTTACAATCTATCTGCAATAGATTGTAGTAGACCACAATAGACTACTATGTCTATCATGACACAAATAGTAGTCTATCGTGTCTACTATTTGTGTCTATCATAGGTAGACAATGAAATTTTACTATTTTGGTTCATTTTTTTGTATTTGAAAACAACCCAAAATTTTATATAGTTATTGTTTTATAATATTATATAATTTATAATACATTACATAATAGACTATATATATATTTTAAAAATAATTGAGTTTATAACATGATATTGTGTTTCTAAATGTTTTTATCTTTATCTAATATAATTATGCATTTTGAAATTCAAAATTCAAAATTTGGATACGAAGTTTTCATAAATAGAATTTGTGAAATAGTAAATCTAAAAACATAAAACAGAATCTGAATTTTCTATTAAAAAAAAAAAACAATCATAACCTTCTCTGATTGATGACATCTTCTTAAGCAAATCAACTTGGTCCAATACAACACCCAAATGTATAAGGATTTGAAACTCAATTGGTACCTTAAACAAATTATTATTAATTTGGTAGCTTAAACAAATCAAACAACCAATTTAATTGGTACCTTTACTTTATTTATTGAGCTATGAAATTTTTTTGTCGGACCATAAATTATTATTGATTTTCTAATACAACATGCAGATGTATAGATTTAAACTTTCTACTTATATGTTAATTATCAATGATCAATGTCGTTTGACATAATTCTTTTTCTTCTTTTGAACGTTATTTTAATATACTAATTTATGTCGATGGTCACTTCAATGACAAATGGTCTACTAAGGTTACGACTCTTTCACATCTCATTTCAAGTGAATGATACAAAATCTATAACAAAGGTACTCTTTTCGAAATTAAATTATAAACTTATGGTTAAGAGACAGTTGCAAATATAGTAATGAGATCCAAAGTATTAGTAAATTTAGTATGGTGTAAAAGAAATTGCAAACATGGCAAAAATTAGATTGTCAATCAATGATATACCAAATCACTAGTAGGAGTCATAGACCATATCGTTGGTAAGAGTCTTTATTGCTGATAAACTTTGCTACATTTACAATTTTTTTAAAATTCTATTATACACTTTAGTTATTATCCCTAAAAATGCTACCCATTGCAATTACCCTATGATTAAAATACTATTTTTATCTTGTAACCAAGACATATTCAATTTTAGTTATGTCCCTATTTTATAGTAGATTATTTCAAAAACTTGTTATTATATATTAATCACTCCACTATAAATTTTGGAAACATATTTCTAGTGTAGTTTCTTACCTGAAAACTATTGTGAAGGTGGGTTCCAAAAAATCGAACAATTTTATTATTTAATCAACTTTGATCAAAATTAACTCTAAAGAACTAAATTTTCAAAGTACAAAAATTAAAATAGTAGTTTAATCTAAAACTAATCCACAAGGGTTAATATATTCTAAAGTCTCAATTATACTTTATATTCAATGGATATATTATTATTATTTGAGTTCATTTAGTGGACATATTAAACAATAGGTAAATAGAGTACCTTTCATTTAGCTGCCATTTAAGCAAATAACCATGTTTTTTTTTTTTTCGTTTTTTTTATTAACTATGAATCTTTATATAACATGAAAAATTTTAGAATTGGCACTGTCTAATCATTAGAGTTGTGATTTCCAATATAATTAAAGATTTTAATATCATACCTTTCATCTGTTCAAGTTGCATAGTATTGAAAAACATCAATGTCATCATTCTCCTCACAAATCTCGTGTATTTAGATCTCTACTATTGTTAGGACAATAATGTGCCTCATCAAAATTTCATAATAATATGATACAGTGAACTTTAGTTCTAAATCTATTAAATTTAATTTTACCAAACTCCCATATCTATAAAGATATTGCCATCTACTTATGTACGGTAAATCTTTATCACTCTTCTAATTGACGTGAGACAATATTTACATATTTGACAATTATATATTTTCCTACTTATATTTTATTTTCATCTATACCCTTTTAGTTTTCTAATATCTTATCATTCGACACAGTTATAAAGTTAGTAAAAGGTTTAAATCAATAATTTTCTAACAATCCTTTCATTTTCAGTCAACATTAACAAAACTCAACTGACATAAAATATGTGTTATCAATCATATCAAGTGATTAGAGATTCAAAAAAAAAAAAAAAAACTCTTATTTCCTTGTAGATGGCTCTATCCCATTTATTCCATCGATCATCTCTATTTTTACTATAGTATACAACTTTTCCAAAAAAAACTCAAATTTAAAAAATCATGAAATAAAGTTGGCATTTTTTCTAATGTATGATTCTTGTGGAAAGGTCTTCTTCAAAATCCCAAATGGAATTGGGAAAACTTAGATCATCTTCATAATTAACATAATGATCATAAACTTGAAAGTTTCCAAAATGATGATCTTCAATGTTAGGATTCATTTCCATAATTGAATCCCAATTAAAGCTTTTGTCACTAAGCACTTCAACTTCATCACTGTAATCACAATTATTGGATTCTGATGATCCCAAACAACATCCTCCATCATCATCATCATTATTATTATTATTATTGCCTTCCTCTCCTTCTAATTCAATCACTATTTTTTCCTCTTCTTCTTCTTTCAAAATTCCAAGCTGTTGTAGAAACTCATTTAGATCAATCTGTGGTTTCTCTTCTTCGACATCTCTCCTCGTCGTCGTCTCCTCTCTCACCAAAGCTTCGTCGTCATCCTTCTCCTTCTCGTCCTCATTTTCGAGTTTCTTGCAAAGAGAAAAAGTGGGTGAAACAAACTTGTAAATACCGATTGCAACGAAAATATCTATAAAATATCTACTATGTTCTTATATTACAAATTAAAACATTAATTAATTAACTAATGTAAGTAGAGTGAATATTCATTTTTTTTTTAAATAGATCAAATCTTCAATTTTAAAGAGACGAGAAGAATAAGTATCAACACCATAGTAAAAACATCAATAAAAAACAAACATTTCACATTTTTTAAAGAAATTATTATTATTATTTTTTTAATATTAATAGTGTTCCCACAATTACAAGCTTATATGTATATTTCATTACTTTTATAGTATATGTTAAAGACATTAAAATTTTATTTGATGATTATTTGATTTTTAAAAATTAAGTATATAAATATTACATATTTTCATAAATAATTTTTTTTTGTCTTGTTATTCACTTGTTATTAGCTTTTTTAAAAACCAAATCAAAATTTAAAAATTAAAAGAGTAGTTTACAAAAGGGGTTTTCGTTGTTTAATTTTAGACTAAAAATTCAAACATTTCTTTAAAAAAATTGCGAGACCATGAAATTTAGTAGAAAATAAATATAAATTTTAAAAGTAGAAAAACTAAAAATCAAAATCGTAATCAAACAAGATGCCTAAGGGCCGTAAAACAATCTCCACCCACTTACATCCATAATTTTATATATTTCTTTAAAGAAAATTCAAATGTGGATATCAAACCCATGAACATATTACGTCGTCTAAAATTCAAATTCAAATTTCTTTAAAAAAAACAAGAATACCTTGGAAGGAGAAAGGAGGGAATTAGGGGAAAGAAAGGCAGGAGGAGTTTTAAGCTGCTGAAGCCTCTGATGAATAAGATGAAGACTCGGCTGAGCATTAAGATTAAGCATGAAGCTGGTCGGTGCTGCAGCAGCTGCCCGGTTTGGATAAGGGAACAGAGAAATAAAGTTTTTAGAAGGAACCCATTTCACAAAATTAGAGTTAGAAGCATTATTATTAATATTATTAGCTAAATGTGGAAGATTAAGATAAGCATGAGGGCCATAAAGCCTGGTAGCAGCTTGATCATAAGCCATAGCAGCTTCTTCAGCAGTGGAAAAAGAGCCAAGCCAAAGCCTGGTTCGCTTCTTGGGCTCGCGAATTTCAGCAACCCATTTGCCCCAAGTGCGTTGACGGACGCCACGGTACTCACAAGAAGCGTTTTGAGGGCCACCTTTGCCTCTTGAAGGGCCTTTCTTCCATGGCTTGTGAAGTGAGGAAGAAGAAGAATGAGGCTTTTTGTTGTCTCTGTAATTCTCCATTACTCTGTTTTACTCTGTTTTGCTCTGTTTTGGGAGTAAGTGAGTGAAGACGATTGTGGGAATGTGGTGAAAGGGAGCGGGGAAAGAGGGAATTTGTAGAAGCCAAATGGGAGGAGTTCATCACTTTAAATGTTGTCACGTTTTTTTTTTTTTTTTTTTTTTTTTTTTGTCACCATGTGATTGTTATTTATTTATGTATGTGTTTTGGTGTTTACGACGTTCCAAATAATATGTACCGATAATAAAGTGAGCTTAGTTCAATGATAATTGGTTAGTAT
>NC_052359.1:72139678-72201421 GCF_009727055.1 Benincasa hispida | reverse complement strand
ATATATTATGTTGAAGGTTTAACTTCTATCATTACAATTGAAATATTGCATCGTAGGTTTAGGATTTAACACATTCTTTGACATCCCTTGTCATTTGGTCACGTTATTTATTTTTAGTCATTTCAACATACTTTGTCTTCACTCACTTGTTTCCTAATTTTTTTTTTCAATAAGTCATTCAATATAAAATTACTTCAAAAGATATACACCTTGTTGGTATGGATAAGGATTATCTTTTTTTTTTATACCTTTCTTAAACATGTTTTCATATCCTTAGATTTCCTATTATTCGTATATGATCTTGATTCATTCATGTACCAAATCAGGTTTTACCCCTCCCAAAATTCAAATCTTCATTACAAACACCTCTATACGTTTGGAATTTAAATGCGGGGAAAATCTGACAGTATAGCATCCTTAGATTGGTGTTTATTTTTCTGGCAGAAATCAATCAAATCTTCTAGTTTTTTTTCCTACCCTTATTATATAATTTTGGGAAATTCTTATAAAAAATATTTATACTTTATATAGCTAAAAGTGCTTCAAAAGTATGCTATAAGTTTAAATATTATTAACTATTTTTTTATATTTAAAAAGATTCCTATATTTTTTTTTTCTGTAAATTTATTTTTACAATGGCAGAAAGTTGAAAATCGAAAAACTTTTTGAATGGTGATAGGTGTCGTTTTCATTGATGGCACCCATGTTACAAGCTATTCTTTTTTAGATTAAACTAGTTACTTTATTTTTATCACATATTTCATTGTATCAATTTCTTTTAATCTAAATTAAATATCGTATAAATTTAATTGGCATACCATTTTTTATTAGAACTTTTTCCTTATTGAAAAAAAAAAAATCCAACATCCAACATGAAGATAATTTGAACATATACCCTACTCCTTTTGAAGTTAGAGGTTTTTTTGTACCCTTGCGATATAATTTTTCTTTAATTTTGTATACTATTCATGGGAATTTGAGATTGTACAATTTAATTAGAATATCTACTATGTAGCCCCTTATTAGTAATCACCCTCACCGCCTTGAGCATATATAACTCAATTGATCAAGCAACTTACACATAATTCAATCAATCAATACTTTACTAACATCTATAACCAATGGTTGAAATTTCACCACCTTTTGAAATGTTAATTTACAAAAATAAAGGGGAAAAAAGGGCCTTAAGGTACACATCAGAACAAAAAAAGATAAGCAACTCAGTTAATCTTTTACAATCTAAAACTAAACAACCTATTTAAAAAGTTCAATACTTGAGTAAAAAACTAAAATTTAAAAAAAAAAAATACAAATAAAAGACCAAACCCTAGAATCATATAATCTTCATCTTCATGTTAAAATATAACCCACTTGAATATTTTCAACAATTTAGTGAAGAAATTTTTCGTTTATCTTCATACTATTTTCCTTCAACATCTTCGATGTTGCCTGTTGTATTGTATTTATTGTATTTTGTACTATTGTCATATAGCATACTAAATTTATCTATATCTTAGATTTTTTTAAGAAAAAGAAAACGTATCTCCAACGTATCAATGTCCTAATATTTTAGAAATTGACGTATCGTCGTATCCGTATCTGATATCTGTATTTGTATCTATGTTTCATGGCTTCAAAGAAACGGATCTCCCAAAATATTGGAAATGCAATCCTCCGCCTCATCAGATAAAGTTTAAAGACGTTGACATATTCATTTTTATAACATCTCAAAAGGGAAAAGGTCTCAAAGGAGGAAAAGGAGAAAATGTAGATAGGTTTTGTTAGGTGGTGTGCTCTTAAAATATTTTGGGCATAAAGTTTAATTTGTTATTATTTAAAAAATCTTTTATGGTCAAAACTAATTTCTATTATTTCATCAGGAGTTTTGAGTTTAAAGTTTAGCTTCTATTCAATATCCAAGTTCCAAAATATTTCTAAGTTTCAAGAATTTGTAATTTTTATCCTTTTGAGTTTTCACTAATACTTAACTATTGATTGTTGGTGTTTATTTTCAATAGATCATTTTAAAACAATTATGTTGTGAAAAATGTTTAATTAGAAAATGAATGAAAACTCAAGGGTAAAAGTGTACGGTATTGAAACATATGATCAGATGAAAACCAAAGTCAAAACTCAAAGTTAAAATGTAACTTTTTGAAATCTAGAAAAAATGAATTCAAAACTCAAGAGTAAGAGTACAGACAAAATAAAAATCATACTCAAAACTAAAAGAACCAAAAAGGCATTTCCTTGTTTTTGAAGTGACGCTAATTTAACCTTTTAAAGCTGGGTCAATATTCCCATACTTCCCATTGTGCCAAATGTAATACGGAATTTGCAACCCAAAGATCTGGACTAATGCTAGTACAGATAAGAGAAGAGAAGTGAAATAGATCACAAACAAACAATAATAAAGAGAGAGAAAAGGTAAGAGAAAATTAAATGAAGTATGAGAGAGGTGTTCATTGGATTCTATATTGGAGAAATCTAAGTGAGTAGAAGAAGAGTGAAGTAGTGAGGAGTGGAGAGAGTCACCTCAGTTTCATTTTTGAAGTTCACGGGCTCTTCTTTTTCACATGTCTTTGTGCCATGATTCTTGAGACTCTCCTCTTCATCTTTATCCCATGCTCATGCTCATGCTCATGTTTCCTTCTCTCTTCTTTTCTCTCCCTCCTGTGGAAGTTTGAATTGCTGCAATGGAATGGAATCAATCTCCTTCTCATTAAATGGTCCTGATCTCAAGCCATAACTCACATCAGAACAAAATATCATAATGTATCTAAAATATGTTTAGTTAAAACTATACATCCTACTACTTCAAAGTCAAAAAACCATTCAATATACTAATCCAACTGCTGAATACATTATTAAACATCCTCAAAATGACTTCTGACAAGTTGCAAACCACGTCATGTTATCTTTCTTGTGATTCTAGTGCATTTTTTCTGAAGTCAAAGCTCTAAATCAAAGTAAAGCCAAAAATCCACCCTACCAGATGATTGTGAAATCATCCACTGAAACTCCCTTTTGTTGTGAAATATTCACTGAAACTCCTTTGAGATATGTTGGTAGCTAAACTGTAATGCAAATTTGGTGCAGTCAACTACGAAAACTTGAAGAAGTAACTATTTTGGTCATATTTGAGAGACTTGGGGTCTTTTGAAATAGTGGCTGTTAGACTTGTGTAAAAAACTAGAATACTATTCANAGAAGGGAAACAAGCAAAAGAAGAGACGAACACAGAACCCACAGCACATCACAAATCCATCAAGGGTTTTTAACTTGGTCCACATCCTTAAAGTACAAAATGTTCAATAGGTAACTTATAAAATGTTCGTTTCTTTGGGCAAGAAAAAGCCATAGTAGTATATTAGGTCAAATAATCCAACCCAGCTAGAAAACTAAAAGACTTAAATTTGGACTTAGATGCATATAGGATGTGAAAGAATATGGGATCACAAGAGTTGGGATTCCATGGCATTAAGGACTTCTTTGTGCAGATATAGGATTTAGACTTTAAAATAAGAATATGAACAAAGCTCATAGTTGAAAAGGGAATAAACAATGATTAGATTTCTTAATGGCTCAAAAAAGTAAATATGTCAGTTTCTTTTTAATGGAAACAAAACTTTTCATTGATATAAAAAAAGATAGAAATTTCGAGAATAGATGAAAAACAACCAAAATGAGAGCAAATACATCCAAATGTAAATAATTAAGCAAAAAAGAAAAAAACCCGCCCAAAACTACAACTTGAATAGAGAAAATACAAAAATCTTAGAGATAGAACAAAAAGTTTCCCAAACGACTCCAACTACCAACAATTTAAAACAGCAAGAACCCCCAGCTTTAAACTTCTTTAATCGTGAAGCAGCTGCTGAAAATGCACAAATCTGCATCTTTAAGGCCTTCTAAAATAAAATATATGTCCATGGCATAGGATAGGATCTCCAAACAAAGAAATGCAACCGAAACCAAAGACAAATAAGCAACTCCAAATAACCAAGGGAGACTCAGGCTAAGAGTTGAAAAAACCAGCCAATTATCATTCCAAAATGAGAATAGAAAGCCAAAGCTGAGCTTGGAAGAAGCAAACCCTTCACTTGCAACCAAAAACAAAGATATGAAACCACAGACTGCGAAGACTCAAACCATTCTCAAATTTTGTTGTCTTTTTCTCTTTGACATCTTTTGACTAGTCAAATTATATTAAGTTTGCAACTATAAGTAAATAACTTAAACTTTGAGAAAATCAATTGCTTACAAAATCAAGTGGAAACCTTTAGAAACAAGAACTTATTTTGTCTCACTGGTATCAGCTGTCAAGGGCAGATGAAAATGTAAAACTATTAAATAATTATGGAAAACTGACCGGAATGACAGCACTTTCATTTAAACTTTGGACTTCTGGACATGTTCCTCCATTTATCTTTAAGATCTAAACACACTACTACCAAATTCTAAAATCTTTTTCCACGGTATGGTTGGACTTCTGTCAACAGAGCTAGAGAATTTTCGAACTCCCTCCTGCAGAGATACAAGTAACTCTTAAATGAGTACAATGACATGCAAGAAACTTGCAATCCAAAAATAAAAATGAGAAACATGAAAAAAAAAGAACATAGAAAACACCGGTGGACAACTTCTTTGTCTTTTAATTCTTATGTACACATGAAAGCGAACAAAAATAAAATATTTGATTATGTTACACAGAGGTAATATGAAATCAGTCACGATCAAAACCACTTAGCAAACGTATGGACATCATTTTTACCATACAATCTTTATTTTAAATCAAAGTAATGGATAAAAGATGACTACCAATACTGCCTCCTCCTCCTCAGCTGTCCAGGGCAGTTTCTTCCGTCTTGATGGATGAGTTTCTGAACTTGTACTGCAAACAAAACAGGGTTCAGCATTAGTGTTTGTTAAATTCGATGAGCACTAAAGCAAAATAACCCCCGGAACTTAAGCGTGAAGCGCATATAAGAAAATTTTAATTTCTTTAGAAAATGATTAAAAATTAATCAATATGAGGTGCTGAGGCACACACAATTCAATGAGGGCACCTCACTTCTAAGAAGCAAGGTGTAGAGCATGATAATTTTAATCCCACTACTTTATTGTGGACTCTAGTCTTCTGGTTACTACAATTGTTCCATACTTGAAAATTACATAGTATCCAAAACCAAAACGACAATGAAGGGTAATAGAAAATAGTAACTAACTACTACATAAGTATGAAGAAACTAACTGATGGTATTTCTGTCGAAATCTTATGGAGTATCTAGAAATAATAGAGTCATCATTGCCATCATCAGAAGATTTTTCTCCTTCAGTGATAATTGCACAAGCAGCTTCGTCTTCATTGTCATCAGTTTGGTACTGTAAATCATCTTCCATATCTGCTGGTTCAATCGGCCCACGATCTTTGTGGAGAATTTTGTAAATCTCATGCTGCTCTGTGGCTTTTTGACCATCTTTCAGTTCTGCAACATTGCCTTGACACTCTTGGTCCACCAATTCAGCTACTGTATTGTCTTTGCCTTGACACTCTTGGTCCACCAATTCAGCTACTGTATTTTCTTTGCCTTGACACTCTTGGTCCACCAATTCAGCTACTGTATTGTCTTTGCCTTGACACTCTTGGTCCACCAATTCAGCTACTGTATTGTCTTTGCCTTGACACTCTGGGTCCACCAATCCGGCTACTGTATTTTCTTTGCCTTGACACTCTTGGTCCACCAATTCCGCTACTGTATTTCCATGACATTCTTGGTCTACCAATTCTGCTGCAGTGTTTCCTGGACACTCTCGGTCCACCAATTCATTATCATCTTTCTCACCTGATAAAACATCAGGTGCTACTCTCAAAAGACTCGACTCATTTTCTCTATGATTGGAATTGGCAGTATGCATTGGCTTTGACAACTCTATTATTCGCTCAGTATCTGTAATGGATTGACGGTCAACATCTTCATTTACATGTTCTCCATCTAGAGTAACTTCATTCTCTTTATTTTCCAAGTCCACATCTTCAGAAATTTTAGCAACATCCTCAACTCCAGCTCTCCGTGAAGGATCAAGATCTTTTTGTTGCAATACCTCTTCAATATCTATTGACTGACGTTCCAAAGCAAAACAAGAAAGGAAAGCAGCAACATTCTTTTTTGCCAATGCAGCGTGCTTCTTAGCTTCAAGGTATTTTGATATAGCAAGTGAATACAAGCAGAAAGGACAACAAAAGTTGCCTTCGTCATTCATCCTAGCTGAGGAACCCAAGCACTTGGCATGAACCACCAAAGGACAATCACTGATATTGCAAGACAGCAACTGACCGCCTTCATTACATTTCACACAAACTGTTATCTCTCTCCTGTCAGCTAATAGAAAAGAATCACGATCGACCATACACTGAGAACTAAGAAATTCTTTTTTTCTCATGGCAATATCTATCGTTTCGTGATATCCATCACTGTCACTTAATATATCTTTCTCTTTCTCATCAGGATTCATGCCAACATCAATATTGGTAGCAACAGTCGTTGACAGGAATCCACTATGAGACACAGTAATCATTTCATTTACATGATAATCGTGTCCAGAGTCACACTTGGAATTATTAGGGCCTTCAGCGGGAGAATGATTAGATGCTTTTGGTTCAAAAGGCAGCTCCTTTCCATCTCCCACTTTCTCGGTACTGACAACTTCAAGCATTTCACCATCTTGTGTACTAGCCAACACAGTATAAGGAATATCTGATTCATGCAATTCATCAGTAGCGGTACACTGTCCAGACTTCTTTGACCCAAAATGCTCCTCCTCTACAAGTTTGTCTCCCACCAAAGTTATCTGATGTCCATCTAAGTGATTGGTATCATCTCTCTCAATTTGTGGCCCACTTCTCTCAGATGAATCTTCAACCAGCTCTGTTCCATGTGAAGAAGCCACTTCCTGTCCTGAATACAAAGTACGTGCAGAATGATGCTTAAGCTTCTTAACATTTATGAAACCATCATCACAACCAGGTAACTGTCTAGCCTCATCTTCAGATGTAAAGTCAACGGCACTCCTTTTAGAAGGTAATAAACTAGAGCTAGATGGGTTCACCAGTGATATTCTTATTTCATCGTCAAGTAGAGGGCTTCCTTTACCCTCTTCTTTTTTACCCTGAGGACTAGAGGAGCTATCATCGAGTCTCCTGCTGAGCTTGATATGATCCTCATTATTCAGAGAAATGTTATCCCTCTTATTTATGGGCGTCAACCCACTCTTCTGTATTAAGAAATCAGCATAAGGATGCGTACCATCGAGAATTGAATCTTTCAGCTGTTCAAAGAGAAACAAAACGACCATTTTATAAATGACCATACAAAAGAAGGAGGATGGAAGCAAATAAATTAGTGACGAGTCTTGAATTCTCTTCACCTGATGTAATGTGCAACGCATGGATGCATTTTTTTGGTCAATGAAGGGCTTAACATCCCATTTTAACATATCTGGTCCAGCCACTCTTAAGGCAGATTCTGGAGTCTGACACAAGCAAAAAGAAAAATTCTATTTCAATGCATACCCAATTCTAGAAAGCCAGAAAGTGTTTTTCTGATGCGGAGATAAAATCAGGCCAAGTTCACTTAAAAAACACATTGCACTATAAGGCTTGGAAATTAAGAAATCTAATAAAAAGTTTTTTAAAGAGTATTACCTCCTTATATATGCGTTTAACAACATTTTCACAACTCTCAGATGAATCAAACATAACTTTTGATTCTTGAGCAGGAGGTCCATTTTCTCCAATATCATTCAAAGGACCAAACAAACCCTCCAAGCATTTCAAAGCAACCATCTCCCCAGCATTCTTTCTTGTACCATCAAATAACTCTGAAGCTTTGTCAATTACATCTATAAAAAAAGAAAACACCGACTTAGACAATTAACACATACAAAAATAATAATAATAAATCTAAAGCAACTAGAGAATTGAGAGTGAAATACCATGTAATAAAGATGGTTTCACTTCCTCGAAACATGCAAGGGCTTCGATGGTCCAACGCCAAGCAAGAGCTGAGCTAGAAGCAGATTCAGTTACATTCTCCATTTGGAATCAATACACGAACTGCAAGAATTCAACAAATTTACGGCAATCGCAATATATACAAATGAAGCTGTGAAGTATAAGGGGTCTATTTAACTAAAATTACCCCTAGAAAATGCAGAATCAAAAGCTAGTGCCACAAGAAAGAGCATCAACAGGCAATAAACACGATCATTTTGAGTGTTCGGCCACCTTAATGAGCCGTCGACGTTAGAAAAACGAACGATTTACAAAACAGTGGGTCAATAACAGAGGAATTTGGAGATGACGTGAAGATTCCAAGGAACGACAGGTTCAGCGAAGAAGTTTTAGTTTAGTTTAATGGATCTTTTTAAATATAAAAAAATATTTAAAAATATTTACACGCAAAAAAAATTCAAAAGCCATAAAGCGTAAATATTTTTGGAATTTTTTTATTTATAAAAACTTTCCAATTTTAAAATTGAGATTGTTTTAAATATAGAAAAATATATTAAAATACTTACCAAATATAGTAAAATTTTATAACTATTCATAATAGACACTCGGACACTAATAGAGTATCTATCAATGATCTATTAATGACTATCATTGATAGTTCTAAAATTTTGCTATATCCTATAAATACTTTCAACAGTTTTACCATTTGAAATAATTTTCCTTAAAATTTTGTGGGGGAGTTTTTATATTTTATTTTATTTTTTTATTTTAGTATTACATTTGAGATAAAATTATAGCGTTAATTTTTAAAGGTTGATTTTCGTTTCCTATTTTTTGTTTTTATTTTTTATTTTTTTTAAATGGCTTATTTGATAATAGTCATCGTTTCTTGTTTTTAGAATAAGAGAAATATTTCTAAAAGTGAGACCAAATTTGGGAAACTATAAAAAGTAGTTTTTATTTCTATTTTATATAATATTGTTTTCTTTATTTATCAAAACTTATCCTTGGTCGATGGGTAGTCATGCATACTTAAACTATTCTTTCACCTCTTGAAATGTATTTTAAGTGAGAACTATCTTAAGACTATAATAATTACTTTTGCTACAATAAATATTATTTTGTATTTTTCAATTAGCTACCATCAACACTAATTCAACTCCCCATTTGCTACAATATTTACAATTTACTATAGTTTGTACTATTTTATCTTCATCATTTTTTATTTTTTGCTAAAATATTTACTATTTCCTTCTCAAACTAAAATAGTTTACACCTCAAATACATACTAAAAATAATCTACACCTCAAACACAACCTATTATAACTCAATTGTAGTAGCTTACAACTATAATAACCAACTCTTTGTCCCAAACACCCGTAAATTGAACACTTATATTTTGTTTTTTTATATATATATTTATTTCCATCTTTTATATTTTATTTATTTATTTATTATTTTTGCTATTTATAAAAGTAATTGTGCTATATTTATATTTTATTTCAATCTTGGNTTTGTCCCAAACACCCGTAAATTGAACACTTATATTTTGTTTTTTTATATATATATTTATTTCCATCTTTTATATTTTATTTATTTATTTTACTATTTACAAAAATAATTCTACTATATTTATATTTTATTTTAATTTTGAATTTTATTAGATTTATATACTATTTTATTTTTTAACATATATACACTTTTTTTTTTATATTTCCAATTTCAACTCCCAAGATGTACACTTTTATTTTTATTTTTTTTCTTATATATTTATTTCCATCTTTTATATTATATTTATTTATTTATTATTTTTGCTATTTATAAAAGTAATTGTGCTATATTTATATTTTATTTCAATCTTGGATTTTAAAATTCTCCAATATTTAGATTTATATATTATTTTAATTTTCGATATGTGTATTGTTTTTTTTTTTTAATATTTCAACTTTTGAGTATTAATTTTTACAATATCATGTTTATATATATTATTTTAATTATAATATTTTTAGAATATCTGAAACCAAGTAGAATTTTACAATATATAAATTTTGCTGACTAAGACATTTATTTAACTTAACTTTAATATTTTACAACCACGACATTTACATAATAATAGAATTGAGTTAGTTTTGACTCGACATCATTTAAGACAAATAGCTTGAGTTAGAGATGATAGTGCTAATTAAATTTGGGCAACATATGAAGGATAGATACAACTTTGTTATTATATTTAGTTGTTATTGATACTTACTTATATTAGATGACATAAACTTTTGATATAATATCTTTTTCGATGTTTGATCAATGACATAGCTTCTTTTTTGTATTATATTGTTAACAAAAAGAAAAAATAAACAAAAAGATAGTTATAAAACAAGTTTTTGTTTCTATTTCTTTTTTTAAGAAACGGGGAACAAGAATATTTATCAAGCATATTATTGTTTCTTGTTCTCAAAAAAGATGAAACAGGAAACAAGAAACAAATAAGGGAAAATAGGAAACGAGAACATTACCAAACAGACCCTAAACTATCAAATGCATAGTGAAACCTACTAAAAAATGCATTGTGAAACCAAAAATTTTAGTTTTTCTCCAACATTCAATTATGTAAAACTGTCAACTACATTGTAACAACTTCCTTAAATATATTTCATAGTTGAGAGCAAAAAAAGAAAAAAAAAATCAAACTAGTTTGCCTCTAAGTAGGTGTTTGGGACAAGAAGTGGAATAGTAAACTCAATAAGTTATGAACTTTATAGAGTTGTGAACTCAATGAGTTATGAACTTTATGGAGCTATGAACTCATGGGCCCACAATATAAAAACTTGATATGATATAAAATTGATATTTTTTAGTAGTGAGACCCACAAACTCCTTGGGGCAAACAAGGAGTGGAGTTCACAACTCCTACTTCCTAACTCCTTAAACCAAACACACCTTAAAAAATTGGAAGCCTAGTAGAGAACATAAGGATATAAAATAGAATCAAAGATCAAAGGTGGATGGGGACTACAATCAACATTTGGATAAAAATGTGGAATATTTTATAATAATAAGAAGTTAGAAGGCGTCGTATAACCCTCTAAGCATTGGTTTTATGATGGTTGAATATGATCTCCTTTCGATGGTTTCATTAGTTAAAGGCAAGTCAATTTCTCTAGTCGAAGGAGGTACGTGGGTTGAAGATATTTTATTATTGAGAAAAAAATGACGTTACATGTGAAGCTCAAATATTGTTGCACGAGCTTTCCTATAGTTTTTTTTTTTTCACAAGAAAGCAAAAAAGAGTGAGCTCTAATAATAGTAACTTTCAGGTGTACGTTTAGAATAAACAATTACAAAATAGAAACCGAATTATCTTGAAATGATAATGGATGTTTTTGTTGGGATTGGTGTCCTAATTCTCCCGGAGTCTCGTTGTTTTGTAAAGATACACATTGTTTGATGAATAAAATAATCGTTATTTAATTCTGGCATTTACTCATATCCAATAAACGAAGCTCCTTGGTTATCTTATGTGAACTTAAGCATGTATATGTGATATACAAATGAATCATTGATAACCTAAATAGGTCTGTAATATAAGGATTAAGGTGGGATACCTGATCTACGGATACGACCTGCTTTGTAGAGGTTTGCAAGTGTTGTAAACGACTACAAACGCTAGATTCTGACCATTCATGTGGAGGCGTGCGAGCGGAGGTATCCTATACAAAGAGTTTGTATAAGACCTGGACCACGAGATGACTAGACTCTGTATATAATGTTGTTGATACTAGAGACTTACATCTCACCTAAACGACCATAGGTGACACGACCTCAATCCTAAGTGTTTTGGGAACTTCTGCTTTTGAGGGCGGTCCTTTGATTAGTATGGGAGCTGTCTCTTATACACATCTAGATGTGTATAAGAGACAGCTCTGTATATAACATCGTTGATACTAGAGACTTGCATCTCACCTAAACGACCATAGGTGACACGACCTCAATCCTGAGTGTTTTGGGAACTTCTGCTTTTGAGGGCGGTCCTTTGATTCTGTCTCTTATACACATCTAGATGTGTATAAGAGACAGGTTCAGCTATCAGTCTTTAGTGGAGGGTCTGGCAGTTAACGGATGGTGGATCCTGTGACTAAAGAGTTTAGTCAGTTATTCACGTACCATTGGAGCTTCGAGCTACAGGTCCATAAAGTTCCCTTAGTAGCTCAATGGATTCAGTTGAGGATCAGTTCTTGGTGTTGATTTGAAATGTTCAAATTGACAAGAGGTATTTTGATTATATATGATATAATCGGTATGATATATGAGATACATCTAGTAGATGATTAATGTAAATGAGTTTTACATTAAGTACCATGGAATAGAAAAAGAAATATGGTTTATATGTTTCATGAGATGAAATATTAAAACTATAGGTTATAAATATAGTGTGACAAGTTGGTTATCATTTACATTTATAATAATATTTATTATTGGATAATTAAATCTTTTTCTCTAATAACCAATTGAGTGGGAGGTTATTGGTGGTTTATGGTAACCATGAGATAAAAGGAAAATTGTTTTTCTAATTTTAGTAAGTTTTTGTCAAAATTGATTTTGAGATTTTCTCTGAAAAAAAAAAATCTCACGGAGCTTGTCAAGTAAATACGGATTTACTACACGACAGCTTGAAAAAAGGTAAACGATCGTGTAGTGTTTGTAAGCGACAGGCACGTTGCTATACAATGAGCTAAATGATCGCTTAGTTTTTGCTAGACGATCGCTTAGCTTTTGCTAAACGATTGGGCATCGACCTATACGATAGGTTTCAACCATCTCCCACTTGCCCAATTGTGTACACGATTGTTGAATCCTTCTTCGTCTACCTCATACCAAGTCCACACAGAGTCCACCCTCTGGATTCTCACACCGAGAATACCAAGGTAACTTTCTTGGTGGTGTCATACTCAACTCGACACCGTCGAGGTTCTGTGGAGGCCGTTTGTGTTCTTGCTAGAGTGTTCGTGATCGAGGCGATCACAGAGTTCCAGTGCGCAGCGTTCGTGCTATGTTGCAGTTGTGTTGTTCGAGCGTGCGAGGTTGTTGTGTTCGAGCGTTCGTGAGCAAGGAGTGTGGAGACGAGTCGACAGACGTTCGTAGTTGTTCTCCTTGTTCATTTGTAGTTTCATGCTGTAATTTCTATATTGATTGCATAACTGTATGTTTTGTTTACGACTGTAATTTGTAATATTCATACATGATTGTAATTTTGAATGATCTATTCCGCTGCTCACAGAAATCCTCGTGTTCAATTTCCTTCAGTTTTATCTACTTGGTTAGGTTGAAGTTCACAACTTTCAAATTCGACGTTAATTTTTTTAACTTATAACACTGATAAGAATTTCGATCTCTTACTTTTTTTTTGTCGATAGAATTTTATAATAACACTTACAATTTGAGTGACTTTTGTGTTAGCAAAAGGTAGAACTTATTAAGAAATTTAGAACTTGATACATAAATAGAAGTTGCTAGGTTACGTTTTACTTAAAACCCATTAATTAAAATTTACAAAACACATTAGCCAATAAAATGGAAAAATGAAGCATAGTTGGACAATGTAAAAGGATCATCGTGAAACAAAGAATTTTCCCAAACTATAATGCTTCTTCAACATCAGAGTGACCGCCTTCTCTCAACTCCAACCGCCATTAAACCCTCACAAAACCCTCACAATCAAAACAGCTTTGAACAAAACTACAGGCAAATTTGCAACCTTCTTCTTTCCTTTACCCATTACCGTTCACTCGTTAAAGGCCTCCAGCTCCATGCCCACATCGTCAAATTCGGATTACAAACCATTCCTCTCGTTTCCCATCATCTAATTAACTTATACTCCAAAACCCAATTGCCACTTTTTTCTCTGCAGGTGTTTGATGAAGCCCCGAGGAAATCTTCCACCACTTGGAGCTCTGTTATCTCTGCTTTTGCCCAAATTGAGGCCCCATTGCTTGCCCTTGAGTTCTTTCGACGAATGTTGAATGTTGGGATTCACCCAGATGATCATACTTATCCTAGTGCCACTAAGGCTTGTGGGTTTTTGTGTAGGTGTGATGTTGGGAAATCTGTACATTGTCTTGTTGTGAAAACTGGATTTGATTGTGATCTGTTTGTTGGAAATTCGTTGGTGGATATGTATGCGAAATGTGGAGAGATTGAGGACGCTCGTCATATGTTCAACGAAATGCTTGAGAGGAATGTAGTGTCTTGGAGTGGGATGATTTGTGGGTATGCTCAATTGGATGAGAGTGTTGAGGCATTGACATGTTCAAGCAAGCTTTGGTTGAGGATGTTGATGTTAATGACTTCACATTCTCGAGTGTGATTCGTGTTTGTAGCAGCTCCACACTTCTTGAATTGGGGAAGCAGATTCATGGATTGTGCTTGAAGATTAGCTTTAATTCCTCGAGCTTTGTTGAGAGTGCTTTGATTTCTTTGTATTCCAAGTGTGGGGTTATAGAAGGGGCTTATCAAGTTTTTGATGAGATACCCACCAGAAATCTTGGCCTGTGGAATTCAATGCTGATAGGCTGCGGTCAACATGGTCATACAGAGAGAGTGTTTGGTTTATTTGAAGAAATGGGAAGTGTGGGGATGAAACCAAACTTCATTTTTTTTTATCTATCCTTTATGCTTGTAGCCATGCAGGATTGGTCGAGAAGGGACGAGAATACTTCAATTTAATGAAAGATTATGGGATTGAACCAGAAGCTCAGCACTATGCCTCTTTGGTGGACTTGCTTGGTCGAGCTAGAAAGTTACAGGAAGCTGTGTTTGTGATCAAAGAAATGGCAATGCAACCTACTGAATCTGTTTGGGGAGCTTTGTTAACAGGGTGTAGAATCCATAAAGATACAGAAATGGCAGCTTTTGTGGCTGATAGAGTATTAGAACTAAATAGTACTAGCTCAGGTTTACACGTTTTGTTATCTAATGCATATGCTGTTGCTGGAAGATATGAAGAAGCGGCCCGGATGAGGAAAATGTTGCGTGACCGAGGAGTGCAGAAGGAGACTGGTTTGAGTTGGGTTGAGGAGGGAAACAAAGTTCACACGTTCACTGCAGGTGATAGATCTCATGCTAAATGGGAAGATATTTATAAGAAACTGGAAGAGTTGGAGGAGGAAATGGAGAAAGTTGGCTATGTTGCAGATAAGAGTTTTGTGCTGCGAGTAGTCGATGGTGAGGAGAAAAGCGAGACGATTCGGTATCACAGTGAAAGGCTAGCCATTGCATTCGGACTCAGTATGTTCCCACCTGGAAGACCTATAAGAGTTATGAAGAATTTGCGTGTTTGTGGTGATTCTCACGCTGCAATAAAGTTCATGTCCAAGTGCTGGGGGAGGATTCTCATTGTTAGAGATAACAACAGATTTCATCGGTTTGAGGATGGAAAATGCTCATGTGGTGACTATTGGTGATTGATATGTCATTTAAGGAGCAGCTCTCAATTTACAACATGAGCAAGTTACTCCCTCATGCTTACAATTGGAGAAGCAAAAATACTTTCGGATAACCATTTCATTTTTTATTTTTGAAAATTAAGCCTATTTTCTCTTAATCTTAAAACGGTTAGCATACTCTTAAGTACAAGAGTTGAATTTTAAGCTAAATTCCAAATTCCAAAAACAAGCTTTTAAAAACTATTTTTTTGTATGTTTTCAAATTTTAGCTTGGTTTTTTAAAATATTGGTAAAAATTAGATAACAAACTATGAAATTTAGAGGTGGAATGAGTGTTATAGGCTTAATTTTCAAACAAAAAAAAGCTAAAAATCAAATGGTTACCAAGCAGGATCTTGGATTGTTCAAACTCATTTCATTGCAATTATGCCATTTTTAGATCTTATAGAATGGTATAAACATGTCTCTAAATTGGAAGACAATGTTCAAGACGGAACTATAAGATCCTATTCATTTCTAAAGCTTAGGTTGTTCTGAATCCTATGTTACAACTCTCCGAAGGTATCACTGCGATTAACGACTAGCTAGTGTTGCCTAAAAATGACAACAGACACAATATATGAATCTCACGGTTCAAACTAACGGACGAGACCGTGGATATGTTGACACATTTTCTTCACCCACTTACTATGAACTATTTCTCCCATTCACCTTCTTATTGACCCATGCAAACACTTTTTGAATGGAACAAGCCAAGCATGGATCTCACAGTGTGAACTCTTGGGGACGTGAGAGCTAAAAACGATATATCGAATATATTGTTAATCTCCCGTTGAAGTGTTCTAAATGTTTGGTTATTCTTTTACGTAGGTTTGTTCCGACTAATTAAACAACCTAAGTCTAGGTATTTATCCAAGTATAACATTTACATTTGGATTTAACCTACGATGTCTAGATGATAAACTAGTTTTAAAACCTCACATCGTTCACATATTGCTCATAAAACTAGTTGATAATGCTCAATTATTTGGCCATAATCCCCAAGTAGGAGGTATTCCGTAGACCGTCAACTTAAATACCTCCAGCCTTAGACAAAATTATATATCGGTTGAGTTTGTTACCTAAGTTTTATAATAAAACAACCTATTTTAACTATTAAAAATAAGTGGTTAACCTACGTGAGTATGCAACTTATCTTTGTGATGAATTTTAATGTCTAACCCAATTTTATAATAACTTACAAAACTTTAGACATGTTTTTGCATCCATAACATACATCAGATATCTCATGATTTAATATAACACTTATATTAAAACAATAAAAACCCTAAACATGCATACTATATATTATAACATCTTACAACATACTTTCAATGCATGTAACATGCTTCCTATGGTGGGATTCTAAATCTACATGACATACTATATGCACATACAAGATTGATTTAATTATAACATACATCACATGCATAAATAATTAAACACAAACTGATATGGTTTAGTTTTGGCATTCTCAAGCAAACAAAGGTGTAATCATTACAATAATAACCAAAATTGGCTTCAAAACACTTCTGGATCGCTCGAACCGCCTTGAACCATACCCGAACCTCT
Source organism: Benincasa hispida (assembly GCF_009727055.1). Taxonomy (NCBI): domain Eukaryota; kingdom Viridiplantae; phylum Streptophyta; class Magnoliopsida; order Cucurbitales; family Cucurbitaceae; genus Benincasa; species Benincasa hispida. The sequence goes on along the minus strand of NC_052359.1, from coordinate 72,184,357 downwards.
CAAACCGGACATCCAATGCTCAAAATTGGACTGAACCGAGAAAAAACCCATCGTGTACTGATAGCTTGTAGAAATACAAGCTATTGTAGCCTTTTACTTAGAATTATGAGGGCTAATAAGAAGAATATGGGTCAATAATACTAAGAATTCATATGAAAAAGTGAGCTTACGTCGATCAACATCAGAAATACTCACTAACCTTATATCATGCATTATTATGCATCGAGGTGTCTATTGTTGCAGCCATTGCAGGGATTGACCACATGCGTCAACCGCAGTCCGCCGCAAGAGTAACCACATGCAAAGGTTCATAAAGACTAGTTCGCCGCATGGAATGTTGCATCCACAGTGATAATCGTAATGGAAAATTGATTGCCAAGTGGGTGGAATGCGTTGACACTTTAGGAGAAACAAGCTTGAACGCATACCTTGGGAGTATCAACAAGATGAGGTGATGTTGACATTGCCCATACCGCGACAAAGGTAGCATTGAGTCAGAACGCCATCATCATGCTATCAGCGTTTGAGCACTATAAATAGCACCTTGGATCTTCAAAGCATCCGAGTTTCTGCCTTTGTGATCACAAGTGAAAGCATGAAAAAGATTTTCTTTGAGGATTCTTCACCTCCACAACCCATTCCGAGTGACGACCGGAGTTAAGCCGGAGATAGAGCTTGAGAGAGACTTCTCCATCATCCATTCATAGCGCCACCAGCAGCCTTGACGCATTTCGGATGAAAAGCAAGAGATTGTTTTCATCTAGCCTTCCATTTCTCCTCTTATCTCTGTATTGTATTACATTTTAGTTTAAGATATTAATACAGTTTGTAATCAATGCATATCTTAGTTTCTTCAACACCATCTTCATCATCTTCTTCTTCTTTATCATTATCTACATTCATCATTTAGTTAAGTATCGAAGATAGTCGCATACTTAATCTGCAACCTAGAGATAGGACGCATGTAGCAACCCACCGAGAGGTGTGCGTTGCACGAGTATAATGAGTTAGTCTTCTTCACTTGGTGTGAGGCTGAAGCAACGCTTGTCTATGAGCTATTGCAATACTTGTCTATGAGCTTACTAGCCGCAACTAACTACCCGAGAAGGTAAGTAGTGGAACACACTAAAGCAAAGTAAGCCTTGTTTCTAGAGATAGGCACGATCTTGTACTCGACGCAACCATGCATTATTAAGATATAGGCATGCAGCTGGCCACCAAGAAGCTGTCTCTTATACACATCTAGATGTGTATAAGAGACAGGTGTGTGATGCGTTAGTGTGGCGAGCTGGGATTACTTGAGCGACCTAACATAATGAACATTATTATGCGTTAACAGTTGTTGCATCTCTACCAATTCTCATAGTTAAACTTCCATTGCTCAATCTGTTTAGTTAGGATTATGAGTAGTGCATAGTCTTTTAACTTCTGTCTTTTTACTTTTATTCATCGCCTCAAACGCATCATTTCAAAAACATTATTGAGTTACAAGTCCCTGTGTTCGACCTCGGATCATCTCGATAAACTTGCGTTCTCGTTATACTTGGCGAGAAAGTAAGAAAACTTATGATAGGAACGCAAGATCATTACATACGAGCTTAACGCATATTTCATATTTTCTAGTCCAACGCATGTCCTCCGACGCATGGAGATTAATACATAACATAAAACAAGCATATTTCCCTCTCTTTGTCCAACCTCAAGTTTTTGGCACTGTTGTCGAGGACTCGAGTACTATCAAGCATCGAGTATGCCATCAAGTATGAGCATCAAGTATGCCAACGAGCATCAAGTATGTCATTGAGCATCGAGTATGCCATCGAGCATCAAATATGAGCAAATATCATCGAGTACCATTGAGTATGGCATCGTGCATCGAGTATGCCATCGAGCATCGAGTATGGCATTGTGCATTGAGTATAGGGCAGTGACTGAAAAGCCAGTATCTATTGCTCGACCTTCTTTACTTTTTTCTTCAATTACAACCTAATTTTAACTCTAATGACTCCAATCGAATTCTAGACACTTAATCACACCTTAAGGCCCATCAATCAAGAGTCAATTACAAGAATTACAACATAATTAAAGAGAAAATAATGCCAAAACTCAGAAAAGCCATATCAGTTCACCATTTTCATGCAACTTGTGAAAAACACCCATAAGCCAAAATTAACTCGAATTGAATGTTTAAATGATGCTTTGATACCATTGTTGGATTACAGAAATATGCAGTGGAAGAAAATAGGATCACTAAGCATTCCAATTCCTTAATTTTGACATCGAAATAAGCATATTCATAGGGTATTAAGAGGGTTTCAACACATACTTTTGAAGATCCTCTCCAAACACGAATTTGAGTTGCAATCTTCTCCAATTGAAGTCGTGGACCACTAAGAGATCTTCTCTACTATTCTGAGCCTTAAATTTGAGTGGTGTAACTTACAATTGGACTGAGTTTCTGAAGGTTTTGACGTCGATTTGAAGAGAAGGAAAAATAGTTTATGCAGAAACTAGTTTTCAGCCTTGAAAATCTTTCAATCTCAAAATTGAAAGTTTTACCATTCCCTTTCATGCAGGCACTCAATAGACCAGCTGATGCCACTTCAAATGCATGAAATTAATGGGTAATGTGTGTGAATTTAGGAGAAACACCTCCTTACTTCACCAAAATGTGGAAAAGTCTACTACCAAGCTTCAAAATTTCAATTTTCATTTTTAATCTTTAATTTTAATTAATTCATAATTAATTAAAATCAAAACCAATATTTCAATTTCTGAAATTGAAATAAAAATGAAAATTAATTTTGATTTTTAATTAACTAAAAAAATTTAATTAATTAAATAGTAATTTAATATCAAGTATTAAATTAATCACATACCTAATTTTAAATATGAATTATTCATGTAATTAATAGTTAAATATTATAAACTATCCAATTTCGTTTAATTTCGATAAATTAAACATTAATTAATTTTATCAAATATAATTATACAAACCCTAATTTGAATTTGAACTATTCAAATTCAAACCTAAGTTCAATTTGAACATTTCAAATTGATATCATTATAAATTCACTCAATTTACTAATTCAAGGTGTTCATGTACGAGCTAATAGAGAGACCTTATGAACCTACAGATCGTGAGCTCCAACAATTTGAGATTAATTGGTTAAAGCTCTTTAGACCGAATTAATCAATATTTGTTAACTATCGAGTCACACAACTATAATTCAATAGTTGCACTCTCCTCACTGTAGATATATTTGTGTCCACTTGATTTAATTATAATCAATAAGTCGACCCTTCACAGGTTGTTCGTAATAACGACTAGGTTAAATGTTGTTTTACCCTTGAAATTACATTTGCTCTTTAAGTTCTATTGATCCTCTAATGAACGATTGGTTTGTAATACATCACTAAACTAGATCCCTCTCGGGCCAATAAGAGGGTGGGGTGAAGGAACTCTTAACGAAGAGCATTCATGAGCGTGTTCGGATCTATCCATTTCATCGTGATCGAAATACAACATATGTTGGGTTATGTCCTAAAAACTCGCAGTTTGTAAAATGATAAATATTTTCTATTATCAATATACTTGTTATTGATCTCATAAATGGTATGAAAGTCTAAATCCAATTAACTAAGACCCATGACTATTGTATGAGTACTTGAACTTTATGTGGAGACATAAGAGTGGATCGGATTCGAGTAAATAGTCAAAATGATCTATGGTACATGAATGAGGTTCGGTACCTTATTCTGGTAACACTATTGGATGCGGCCTACTTTGTAGTTGCTACAAAGAGTTGTAAAGTGCTACATACAATGTGATCCTAATTCGTACATGTTATGACATGAGAAGTGGGGGCGTCCTATGCAATGAGTTTGCATAAGATCAGGACCAAGAAATAAGTCACTCTTACTTTATAGCGTTGTTTACTGTTTAAGACTGATTATTTCACCTAGATGACCTAGGTAACTCGATCTTAATCCTGAGTTAACTATGAACTCCTGTTTATTCGGGATTGCCCTTAGATTTTCATAGTTGAGGGTTGGCTCAACAACGCCGGCTCAATAAGACTCCCATTTCAGGGGTAAGACCGGATAGATAGCTGGAGACATAGGGTGCAAGAAGAAGTTCACACCTACCTGATTTAGGGATAGGAGAAAGGTTGTTCTCTCATGTACTGGATCCAAGTCTTTAACAAGGGGCCCCACCCTCTCACTGGGCTGAGAGAGTTTGGTTTGGTGATTGGATAAAAAATCAATTGTTCATTAGAGGATCAGTAGGGACTTGAGGAATAAGACATAATCTCGGGGGTAAAACAGATATTTGACCCAGCCATTATTACGAACAACCTGTAAAGGGTCGACTTGTTGATTATGGTTAAATCATGTGGACATAATATATCTATAGTGAGGGGAGTGCAACTATGGGCTTTAGTGGAACGACCCATTAGTTAACGAATGCAGATTAATTTGGTCTAATGAGCTTAGCCAATTAATCTCGGATCGTTGGAGCCCATGATCTGTAGGTCCGCGAGGTCCCCCTATTAGCTCGTAACGGACTAGCTCTAGAATAGCGTGATAAGTTAATTTGAAACGTTCAAATTAAAATTAAGAGAATTAGTAATTATATGAGATATAATTATGTTTAATTTTAGAATTAAACGGAATAGAAGAATTTATATATTTAAATAAGATTTAAATATATAAAGATGGATATGTGTTAAAATTAATTTAATATTCAATATTAAATTAATTAAGTTTTATTTAATAATTAATTTACAAAATTAATTAATTTTTCATTTTTAAAATCAAATAGATTTTTTAAATCAAAATTTGATTTTTAGATAAAATTGAAAAATTGGAAAACTAAAACACTTAAATGGAAAAATGGTTTTTTCCATTATCCATCTTTGAACTAGCTCACACATGAACTAATATATTTGCCTTGTCTTCTCCAAGCATGAGCTGCAACTCATGCAGCTCTTCTCTTTGCATGTTGATCTGTAATATAATGAAGAGATTGGAGTGAAAATTAGGCATGCAATCTATAGAATTTTGAGATAAAATTCGGTTTGAAGAAAGGTTCTTCAACAAAGGTTGCTGCAGTGAGCTTTTCTCCTTCATCCCTTGATTCAAGCTTTTTTGAGTCCCACAACTTAATCTAGAGCACAAAAAGAATAGTGGGAAAGATCTTGAGGTGATCTACAACAAGATATGGAGAAGATAGAAGCTGGAGATGGAGCTTTGAAGAAGTTCTACAAGAGGTATGTCTTAAAACCCATTTTTCTGCAAAAGCATGCTTTATATTTTGTCAAAATTAGTGAATTTAAATGCTTAGATGATCCTTGAGCTTCCCCTGAAATTGATACAATCTTACAACATACATATTCTAACAGATAGTTATGCAAATTAACACTAATTAATGGCATGCTTCGAACAATAAAACACAAGGGAAAGAGTAGACCTACATCATTACCAATGAGTAGTATATCGTCTACGTACAACACTAAGAAGACTATTGAAGTGTTGATGATCTTCTTGTAGACACAAGGCTCATCAACGTTTTGGTCAAAGCCATACGATTTGATCGCAGTATCAAACTGTATGTTCCAAGATCGAGATGTCTGTTTCATCCCGTACATGGACCGATTCAGTTTGCAAACCTTTTGCTTTTGACCTTGGGCTATGAATCCCTCGGGTTGCACCATATAAATGGTCTCCTCAAGATTGCCATTCAGAAAGGCCGTATTGACGTCATTTACCAAATCTCGTAATTATAATAAGCTGCAATGGACAAGAGGATGCGAATCAACTTTAACATGGCAACAGATGAGAAAGTCTCCTCATAGTCGACTTCCTCTACCTGGGTATAACTCTTTGCCACAAGTCGAGCCTTAAAGGTTTGTACCTTCCCATCAGCACCCCATTTACGCTTGTAGATCCATTTACAACCTATAGGTCTTACCCAATCAGGCTGATCTACAAGATCCCATACTGAGTTGAAGTACATCGACTCCATCTCGAGATCCATGGCTTTGATCTATTTATCCCGGTCAACATCATCCATTGCCTTCTGATAAGACAACGGATCCTCAACGTCGCCATCTACTACCATAGTAAGTATTTCCGTGAAACCTAGATAACGAATGGGCGGGTTCACAACCTTCCCATTACGTCGAGGTTCCCTCAACTCTTGAGGTAACCGATCTACTAGATGAACTCCCATCAACAACTCTTGCTGATGTAGCAGGCTCTTCAACAACTCTTGTTGAAGTTTCAGTAGTTTCATTGGAAAGCTTATGCAACACGACTTTACTTCGTGGACTGTGCTCCCTTATATGATCCTCCTCTAGGAAAGTAGTGTCATTGAAACAAACACTCTATTTTCTGTTGGATCATAAAAATAACCCCCTCGTGTACCTTTGGGTTAGCCTACAAAGAGACGTAACCTCGACCGTGGTTCCAACTTCTTAGGACTAGCCTCAAGCACATCTGTAGGGCAACCTCAAATGTGGAAGTGATGTAAACTAGCTTTACGCTGTTCCACAACTCCAGAGGTGTTCTCGCAACACTCTTGGAGGGAGCACAGTTGAGTATATATACCGAAATCTCCACTGCGGAACCCCAAAACGAGTCCGATAGGGAAGTGTAACTCATCATCGAACGAACCATGTCCAACAAGATCCTATTTCTCCTCTCCACTACACCATTTTGCTGAGGTCTACCCGGTGCTAAGAGTTGGGAAACGATTCCATTTTCTATCAAATAGTCTTGGAATTCCAAGTCAAAAACTCTCCATCTCGATCCGATCGAAGTGTTTTAATCCGTCTATACAATGTGTTTTCAACTTCAGCATTGAACTCTTTGAACTTTTCATAGGATTCAGACTTCCGTTGCATAAGATAAATATACCCGTACTTGGAGTAATCATCAGTAAAATTGATAAAATACTCATAGCCACCTCGGACTCGCACATTCATAGGACCACAAAGGTTAGAATGTACTAATTAAGAGGCTTCTTAGCTCTATAACCTTTTCCAGTAAAAGGTCGTTTAGTCATCTTACCCTCAAGGCAAGACTCGCACACTGGTAAAGAATTTTCTTCTAATTCACTTAGAATTCCATTCTTCACCAATCTCTCAATCCTATAAAGATTGATATGTCCTAAACGAAGATGCCAAAAATGGGCATTTTCTTTTGGAGAAATATGTCGACGTTTTGTTTGAGTTACGACAGTTTTAAATAATTTTGTGTTATGGAAGGAATTAGTGGCTAACGGCCTTAACACATACAAATTAGATTCCAGATTTGCTGTACAAATAATAACACTATCTTTATGAATAAATGCTTTATCCACATTAAAACTAACAGTGTATTTACATTGCAGCAAACACTTTACAAAAATAAGGTTTCTCTTAAGTTCGGGAATAATATAAACATCATTCAAAACTAGAAACCTATTATGTAAAGCTAACTGGAGCCCTCTCACTATCACAATTGAGACGACGTGCCCGTTGCCTACTTGCATTGTCATCTCACTAGCCTCCAGTTGTTGCTAGGATCTAATCCCCTGAAAAGAAGATCAAACGTGATTAGTGGCGCTCGAACCAATTATCCAGGCAAAATCATCATTCTCCACTAAACAAGTTTCAAGTACAAGTAAATCATATTTACCTTTATCTGCCTTGGTCTTAGCCTTGGCAGCCTTCCTCTCTTCCAGGTAGCAAAACCATTCATCTTCCAGTGTCCATCCTGATTGCAGTGGATGCCTTTTTGGGGTGACAGGTTCTGGGTTAGCAGGTGCCTTCCTTTTTCCCTTACCACCCCTCTTCTTCTTCCCCTTTACAGAGTTAGAAGTAGAAGGTGCAAACTTCGTCCCTGTGTTCGAACCTCTATGGAACGTCCTAGAGGATGAACCAACATTTGCCTCACCCTTCATCATCTCCTTACTTTCCAGTAAAGATTGGTAGGTCTGCAACTCGTTGAGGAGATTTGTAAGGTTATATTTCACTTTGTTAAGAATCACATTACCAACAAAGTGCAGAAAGCTCTCCGACAAAGAATGCAGGATTATGCTAACCTAGTTGCCCTCATCGATGGTAGACCCATTCAACTTCGGCACATTGAAGTGGACGATCATGTTAAGCACATGTTCACGAATAGAGGCGCCTTCTTCCATTTTGGAGTTGAATATATATTTAAGATCCTCATGCATAAGCTGTTCAAACGGTTGTCTAAACATCCCCCGCAAGGACTCCAAGATCTCATGCATTGAGACCATAGGCTCATGTTTCTTGGCCAAGACTTTGGAAAGACTTGCTAAGATGTAGGCTCGAGCCTTCTCATTCGCCCGTGTCCATCGCTCGTATGCCTCCCGAACATTTTGAGCGGCATTTGAAGCTAGAATAGGAGGACAGACCTCCGTAAGAGCAAACATGAGATCCTTGATGATTAGGATCGTCGTGAACATGTGTTTCCATGTCGAAAAATTGTCGTCAGTTAATTTTTTAGCGTTAAGCAAAGCTAATGTGGCTGTTGCCATTTTGAAAAAGTTGTTGCTGGAAATATGAAAAAAAAAATTATTAGATTTTTCTAAACTACTTTTAACCAATTAGTTTTGCAAAACAGTTTCAAGTACCCTAAGTGAAGACTTCTATTTTGCAATGATGTCCCAATAAGGCAGGACAAAGTCACCGGTGGGGTAATCAGATGCCCTTTCGCTGGGATGAAACATTCTCAACCATTAGGCAGAACCAACTCTTGGAATTGAACCTAACAGCCACCATTCATTCGGTCCAGAACTGTTAACCTTTAACAATTCTGCGTAAGTGTGACCCCTTGCTTTCGGTGCCAGAGTCCCGCCCTAATGAGCTCACCGTAGGGAAGAAGCAGATTAGAACAAGAGACTAAGTTACCTTATCCTCTTACATAAGATCAAATAAAGAAATGCGCAAGGGTGCCTCAAGGTGATGCACAGTAACTTTATTCAATCCAACGAGGGAGACCGAGGGATATGCTATCGCACTTCCTGCTCCTACTTATTATAAACACTCTCTCCATCCACCTTGATATTGACCTACCCAAACACCATCCACTAGAAGGACACACCAAAGGTGCCTCGAGGCTGAGGGTAGATCTCACGGTGTAGACTATTTAGAAGAAACGTGAAAGGTTTAAGTGAAGCATCTTATGCCCCAAGTGCCTCTCATTGAATGTTCTATCTAGGGGTTCATTAACCTAGATAATCTGGCTACTGATTTTAGTCTAAGTCGTCTTTTTAAAACTCTGTTCATAAACAACGTTTGTCTATGAGATATGAACAAGTTCAAGTAGTCACATTTAAACACTTTAATGGGTTGTCCTTAACTTGCATGCATGCATCAAATCTATCTAATTCACCTTTCTAGGTAAGTTCCTAGGTAGAGGTGTTACGTTTCCGTCAACTTAAATACCCCAGCCTAGACAGAACCCACCTTAGACAAAAGGTCCCTTATAGATAAATTTGCTACACTTTAACCTTTTATTAGCCAATTTAATCCTATTAAACTGATGAAAAAAGATTAAAGCCTTGGGGTTGCTAATCGTATTAGAACCGTGATCTTAGGTTTATGTGATCCAAGTTTTAAACATTTTAAAACCATGAACATGAATTAAACCTAAGTGAGCATGCATGTCTTTCTTATTTCTTTTAGTTCTATTTTCTCTTTAACTTTTAAAAAGAAACAACTAAAAAACCATTGTGCACAACAAGGTGTTTATAACATTTATAAAGTAACCTATGTGTCATGCTTCATGCAATTTGATCATTACTATACATAACTTTTATATATATACGCGTAATAACCAAGCAAAACATGCTTTCCATTCACCCTTATACTATAACAATTATAATATAAAGATGATGCATGTCAATGCTTTTAGCATGCATAAATATAACTTTTATATTATATGATGCATGAGCATGCTCTTACGTAATTAAATCATGCTTATCTAAATTATAACATTTATAATAAAGAGATGATGCATGACTAATGCGTAACCTAAGGTGGGATTTACTATATGTGCATACCAAATGACATATAACAAACATACATCGCGTTAAACGGTACGTAAGTATCCCATCGTCTACACGACCCGGTACTCAACAATTGCTTATCCCATCCTCTACACGACCTGATCAACCCTTGATCGTCTCCTTCCTTGAAGAACTGAACCCTTGCTCTGATCTTCTTCATGAACAACTCAAGACTTAAACTGACTTTGAATTACAGACTCGATAACGATTAATAATGACCAAAATCGCAGGGGCTTTTACAATCAACAGAAAAAGTAAAAGAATTAAATCAAACCGAGGCTAACATCTACGAAAACATCCATTAATCCGCACATCCACAGAAATTGAACGATTAAACAGAGCAGATATGCACCCACCATAGAATGTATATGTAATTCGTTGCAACAATGAAATTAGAATATCAGAACCTTGCTTTGATATCATTGAAGGAACTCTTAACGAAAAGCATCCATGAGCGTGTTCGGATCTATCCGATTTCATTGTGACTGAAATACAACATACACATTGTAACAGATAGTTATACAAATTAACACTAATTAACAACATGCTTCGAACAATAAAACACATGGGAAAAGTTCTCATACCAGTTGAAGACTCTCTTCAAACGTCAAACTCAAAGCAACGGAAGAACCTCTACACGCTCTATCGCCCAACAAATCAGTCGACCGTGGCAACACGATCGTCTACACGAATGGCAGCAACACGAACAGTCACAAACAAGTAAATAGTGGGGACGACACCACCAGTTGGAGCCCTTGGTATTCTCGGAGTGAGAATCCAAAATGTGGTCTTTAGTGAATTTGGTAGAGGTAGAAGAAAAGACAGATTGTGTAGACGATAAGTAAGTGGGAAAGAAAGAGTTATCATATAGCAAGAATGTTTATCGTTTAGATGAAGCTACACAATCGTGTAGGTTTTACTAAGTGATCGTTTAATAAAAGGTAGACGATCGTTTAGAAAATGCGGCACGCTATTCGATCGTTTAGGAAAGCTATGTGATCGTTAGGGAAAGGCGTGAAATGATTTAAACGCTAGTGTGCGATCATTTAGACGATGAGATACTATTGTATAGTGATGTGTTGTGAATGTGATGGAATAATGGTATGAAATTGCGGTGGTGAACTATGCGTTGCACATGCAAGTTTTCCTAGTAAAATCCAAGTATAAACCTTACTTGGTTTCCTGGTATGTTCAGGGTCGAACATAGGGACGACTGAGTTACTTATGTGATAACTTGTAGAAATTCAAGTTATTTATGCTGCCTTATTTAGCTATTGCAGCCAAAAGAAAAGGAATATGCGTCGATTGTATGAAAATCAGCTTAGAAATACAATAAATATGAATTATCGCAATTACACCCACTAACATCGTCAAGATGGTAGAAGAGGATTTTTTACTCTGTTTTGCAGGAAACCAAGTCACCGCTTGCGATCAAGGCTCAACGAGAAATTGAACAACGCATCTCGGTCACATTGTGCCCGTCAATCAACAATGAAGAGACGATTAACGTAATGACAGCGCAATGCGACAGTCGATCCAAAGCTGAATTTCAACCACATGCGGTAATAAAAACAACACCACATGCGAGCAACCGATCGAAAGATGCAACTGAGCAACAAAAACGCGGAGGATTGTGACATGTGTACAACTAAACCGTTGTGCAGATTTGATGGTCTGATTGCATAATAGAAGGATTATTTATTCCTCAATCTTCGGAATTTCATAACAAGAAGTGGGGCCACAAGGCAAGAGTCAAAGCTTTTCACCTATAAATACCCCACAGAATTCAGAGAAGATATACTGGATACAGATATAATTGATACGGGGGTTAATTGTTGCTGGATTATTGAGAGAAAGGTTGAGCTGAGTACTGTTGGATGAAATCCAGGAAAAGAAGAGACAAGGCTGAGAGGTGAGTCTCAGTGCGAATCTGCCAGATCCCCGCCGTGAAGCTCTGTGCCTAGATCTCTACTATCGATTGAGCAAGCCTGAGAGGGAAGCTCATCGATCCGTTCACTTCATCCACATCAGCAAGCAAATCTCCATCCAGATCCATGCTAAGACGTTGATATTTATTTGTATTTTTTTTTTAACTCTATTTCATCAAATGTATTTCATCTTCTTAATCTCTTCATTCACAAATCTTGTATCAGACGCTAAATAGTTTTATTGAATGTCTCGATCACTTTCATTACCACTTGTCTATCTATTTCCGCTCCTCCATTAATCGTTTTCTCCATGAAGTTTTCTTAATATCTTGGTAATTAATATGGATTAAACGAGCAATTTAATCTGTGCTAAAGAGATAAATGTGTTTAGCTAAGGCATGCTAGACGGCATCTTCACCTGTGAGAGTAAAAGTGAAGATGTCATTCTGATCTGTCAAGAGAAGGTTAGAAGAATGCGTTAACTAAAGCGAGTGGTACTTCCAGAGATGGAAGCAACCTAGTGTTCATTACGTTCATCCCTGTTTCACCACAGAGATGTGGGAACGTGGCCGATCATCGAGAGGTGTACGCCAAAGGAAAAGCGGAACAGTACTTATATCTTTAACGCAATTAAGGAACTTGCGCTGTTTATATTAGTTGTCTTTTCTGTTTCTGCTCCGTACATAAAACTTGTCACCACATTACACGATCTGTGCATAATCTTCACAGCTAGCCTTGACCTCAGTATCTTGTATTATGAATCCTGTATCTTGTATCATCTTAGTTTAGATTTACTTTATTGCAATTTACTTTAACGCAATTTATTTTATTATCACATTTTTACCGCTTTACTTTACTTTATTGCATGTTTAATTCCTTGTACACAAATTCGTTTATAAATTGAAAAAACCCTGGTCGCATATATCACAAGCATAACGCAATAACCTAAAACAGTACCTGTGTTCGACCTCGGATCACACCAAGAAACTTGCAGTGAAATTATACTTGGTTTCAACGCAAGGAAACTTGTGACAACGCACAACATACTACAAGAACATTTGTTAATAACGCATATCTAGAAGTAGTATCACATATCATCACATAAAACCTATGTCACAACGAGTTTATGGCATGGGCTTGCATTGCATTAACAAAATCTGCGTACAACATTATGCGACGGTAAATCTTTGATTCCTTTGTGGTGAAAAAAATAATAAGTTGGTTGGTATGTTGTTTAAAGTATAAATCCTATGCGGTAGAATTGAGTAAAGAGTTAATGACAGTGAAAGTTATAATAAGTATGCGGGGAACGGGTTGAGAAGGGATTTAGCTAACACTTCCTAAGATTGCGTTCAAGTTATGCGATCATGCTACATATATACAACAACATGTCATCTTTCAATGCAAATGTCGTAGTTCCTAATTCTAGGACGCATGCGATGTATACGATAATGTCGATAGGACTTATTTCTAGGCCTCTATTCTTGTCTATGCGATGATGAATGATACACACATACACAAGGTGACTGCATATTATCATATCCTATTTCTAAGGTGCATGCGATGCATGATAGCAAACAGAACTTATCTCTAAGTCTTTATCTCTTGCTTATGTGGTTCTAATATGACTCTCTCAAGCCTAGATTTTAACCTGACTCTCTCAAGTCTAGGTTCTTTCTTTAGACTACTCTCTCAAGTATCTCTAAAGAGTGAAGGACGCATACATAAGACAAGATGATTGCATAAGATGAAGATCTTAGCTCATGCTAGCTAAGTGCTTCTCAACCCATTCAAAAATTTAACTACTCATGCGACATGTAAAGAGATTGAACAGATGTTGAGATGCAAATTCCATTTTATAAATAAAGTCAGAATACAAACGACAATGGAAAGTAGGGATAGGAAGCCCAGTAGCAATGTCTTACTCCCTAAGGCTTTTACACTACTCTGCCCAAAAGAATATTCTTGCTTTCGCAAGTGTCGGCCCTCTCTCCATTTGTAGCGCCTCCCAGTAGTCTTTCGAGTCACCCAGGAGTGATCTCTCGGCGTGTTCTTCTCTTCGCTCGCCTCTGCCTTCTAAGTATAATAATTACAGACTAACGGCTAGTTATGATCTATCTTCTATGTATATGGCGAACTATGTATATTTCGAACTAGAACTCCGAACTCCTTTCACGGTGGTGGACTTTGGTATTTATAGAGCTTCAAGGTGAAAAACTTTTCTCTCATATGATTGCAATGATGGGCGGTCATTAATTCGCGCCAATTAGTGGTCACCAAAAAGTTAAATATACTTGCTACAGTATGTCGTTAACGGCTTGTCAATTAAATTCGGATTCGACCATCATCAGCTTTTCGTCCCATCATGATTTATTATGCTTTCACCTTGATGCGTCGTCTTTATGCGGCCACCTTCTTGAGCAGATCTTCGCGAGCGCATACGATCGCATAGCTTTGCGGTCGCAATCTTCTAATGTGCTCGGGTGCTGAATTCCTTAGATCACAATTTGCTTTGCGCCAGTGCATTTTCCTGCACAAAATAAGTAAATTAGCTGCTTTAATGCGATAGGCGCATGCGATCGCAATATTCTCAACTTAATGCTTTTGGACACGATTTTGCATATTTTTATCGTCGCATTCCCACATTCTTTTATATCTTTGCGTTGTAATAACGTGCATTTCTGCCTGTTATCACAACTCCAAATTTAGAACAATGTTTTTCCTCAAGCATAAACTACAGATTTTCTCTAGAGATTCAACCGTCTTTTCCTTACCTAGATTTCTCGAGGTGCCTTATTCACATCTTATGAACCGAAATCTCCTTAATTTCTATCCTGGTCTTTTCTTAAAATATTTCTAAATTTTAAGGACCGCAAGTTTAACCTTAAAAAAGACTTTACTTGTTTCCAGGACATCGCATGATTTATTTTGAAAAATTTTTCAACTGGGGTGTTTCCAAATAATTTTTATCCTTGCATAGTTTAAATATTCTTTTTGTGACCTTGCGCTGATTCAAGTGCCTAGTCTTCGTTTTGGCTTTCCCCCACGGGTGTCATGCGAGCATCTAACTATGAGCAAGGCGCTCGTTCTCAGTCTAAACTCATACACATTTGGTAGCGGAGTTGTGATCACTTTATTTATGCATTGATCACGATTCCTACCTTCATTTTGGCTTGCCCTCACGGGTGTCATGCGGACATCCAACTACGAGTAGGATCTGATCTCAACGTTATGATTTTTTTTAATGCAATGTCTAAAGGTAGCAAGGTTGAAAATAAATATTGGCACCCCCAAATTTAAACACAACAATGTCTACATTACTGATAGATTGAAAAAATTCATGCGATGCTCTTAGGAAGTTTCGTAAAAGTCAGTTTGAAAGAAAGCTGGTGGACCACTAACTTCTAGAAATATTCATGCATGGACTGTCCTAAAATTGAGTTGATTCTAGTACATGCGATGAAAAATAGAGGCATGGTTTCATCATTGAAATCATAATTGATACGGAAAAAAAATGCGGTGACTAACTAAAGTAATCAACATTTAATGATTGCATCAACTAAAGAGGATGCGATGATAAAATTATCAATGTTAAGAATGAGATGCGAGAGTGCAAAATTTGGAATAAACAAAGTCAAGGAAAGATATAACCCCCAAATTTGCTCTATTGCCCGCATCATCTGTGATCGCATCTTGCTTTGTGGCGAGCCGATTTCTTCAATTGCGATGGCTGAATGAACTAGTCGTGTTTTTCAGTTATCGCATAGCTCCACCACAATCGTGCTAAAAACATCGAGAGGGTCAAAAATATATATGTGACAGAGTTATTTTTTTTTATGGTGTAAAAAAAATTTAAAAAGGATAAAGGATATAAAAAGGTAGAGTGAGTTCATAAAATGAAGATTTAAAAAGATACTTCAAAAAGATTGCGTCCCTGATGAGTTTGAATTATATGATTGCGCAAGGACTGCCCACTTCTTCTTCCGTCAGGAATTCCTCAGGTCCACGGAGGTTTTCTCACGATGCAAGTCTCTTCTGTGATATATCTTGACTCTTTGCCCGTTGACTTTGAATGCGTTGGTCCTCTTTGATTATAAATGGACCAGACCATCATGATTTTAATTTTCTAGGAAAAAGTCGTAGCCGAGAATTGTATAACAAGACCTTCTGTCCGACTTGGAGATTCTTCTCGCATAGTTGTTTGTCATGTCAACGTTTTGCGCGCTCCTTGTAGATATTGGCATTCTCATATGCATGAGTTCTCCATTCGTCAAGCTTGACCAACTGAAGTTTCCTGGCCTCCCCTACGGTCTTGGAATCAAAATTAAGCTTTTTCACTGCCCATATTGCTTTATGCTCCAATTCAAGCAGTAAGTGGCATGCCTTTCCAAACACCAGTGCATACAGGGGCATGCCTATAGGTGTTTTATAGGCGGTTCTGTATGCCCACAAGGCATCGTCCCTGTCTCTTATACACATCTAGATGTGTATAAGAGACAGGCGTTGGCCTCCAAAATGTCCACCATACGGTGAGTCATGGCCTTGCTCTTATACACATCTAGATGTGTATAAGAGACAGCTGACATGCCTTTCCAAACACCAGTGCATACGGGGACATGCCTATAGGTGTTTTATAGGCGGTCCTATATGCCCACAAGGCTGTCTCTTATACACATCTAGATGTGTATAAGAGACAGCTGTCACATTTCATTGAATAGTCTCTTGCATCCTTAATTAAAGTTGGCCAACAATATCCACTTTGTAACACCTTTGCTGCTGTGCGTTGGCCTCCAAAATGTCCACCATATGGTGAGTCATGGCATTGAGATAGTATGCGCTGGTGAGTAGCTTCTGGTACGTATAGGCGCAAAATCTGGTCTGACCCCCTCTTGTAAAGATTTGGCTCATCCCAATAATAGGATTTACATTCGTGTCTGAGCCGCCTCTTTTGATGGGCGATGTAGTTTTCAGGAAATTGTTCACAAACCAGATAATTGATCACATTTGCATACCATGGTAATTCTTCAATTTTGAACAGTTGCTCATCTAGGAAGGTTGCGTTTACCTCTGACTGGTTGCGGTCGACTTTCGGATATTCTAATCTTGATAAATGGTCCGCAACCTGGTTCTCCGTCCCTTTGCAATCAATGATTTTCATGTTGAATTCTTGAAGGAGGAAAACCCATCGAATCAACCTCGGCTTTGCACTTTCAATGTCATTAAATATTTGATTGTCGAGTGGTCGGTGTGAACAATCACTTTAGATCCCAGCAAGTAAGTTGTAAATTTCTCCAGCGCAAAGATCACCGAAAGAAGTTCTTTTTCAGTAGTAGTGTAATTTTTTTGGGCAGGGTTCAAGGTTCTACTCGCATTTGTGATGGGGTGTAGCATTGTTTTCTTCTTTTGTGCTAGCACCACCCCCATCGCATAACCACTCGTATCGCACATCAGCTCAAACGGCTTTGTTTAGTCAGGTGCGATCAACACAGGTGCGGTTATTAATGCATTCTTCAGTATCTTGAATGCGTTGAGGCATTGTTTATCAAAGTCAAACGTTCTCTCAGCCTCCAGCAGCGCACTTATTGGTCGAGCAATCTTCGAAAAGTCCTTCACAAAACATCGATAAAATCTTGCATGCCTCAGGAAGCTCCTAACAGCCTTCACATTTGCTGGAGATGGGAGCTTTTCAATGGTCTCAATCTTCACCTTACTTACCTCCAGCCCGTCCTTGGAGACTTTGTGCCCGAGCACAATACTTTCATTCACCATGAAGTGGTCAGTTCAGCACAAGATTCGTCCCTTCACATATTCTCAGTATCTTTTCCAAATTGTTTAGACAGACTTCATGTATTTGCCCGTACACCGAGAAGTCGTCCATAAAAATTTCTACTGAATCTTCAAGATACTTAGAGAAGATGGCCATCATACGCCTCTGGAACGTGCTCGGCACATTGCATAATCTGAATAACATGCATCGAAAAGCAAACATTCTGTAGGGGCAGGTGAATGTGGTTTTCTCTTGGTCTTCAGGAGCAATCATGATTTTGTTATAGCCTGCATATCCATCCAAAAAGCAGAAGTAATCATTTCCTGCTAGGCACTCTAGCATTTGATTAATAAAAGGCAAGGGGAAATGATCCTTCTTCGTCGTCGCATTCAGTTTGTGGTAGGCCATTGATAACTTGTAGAAATACAAGTTATTTATGCTGCCTTATCTAGATATTGCGGCCAAAAGAGAAGGAATATGCGTTGATTGTATGAAAATTAGCTCAAAAATACAATAATTATGAATTAACGCAATTACACCCACTAACATCGTCAAGATGGTAGAAGAGAATATTTTTACTCTGTTTTGCAGGAAACCAAGTCACCGCTTGGGATTAAGGCTCAACGAGAAACTGAATAACGCATCTTTGTTACATTGTGCCCGTCAATCAACAATGAAGAGACGATTAACGCAATGACGATGCAATACGACAGTCGATCTGAGCATAATTTCAACCGCATGCGGTAATAAAAACAACACCACATGCGAGCAACCGATCGAAAGATGCAAATGAGTAATGCAAAGGCGGAAGATTACGACACGTTTACAACTAATCGTTGTGCAGATTTGATGGTCTGATTGCATAATAGAAGGAATATGTATTCCTCCATCTCCGGATTTCCATAACAAAAAGTGGGGTCCACAAGCCAAGAGTCAAAGCTTTTCACCTATAAATACCCCCATAGAATTCAGAGAAAGATATACTTGATACGGGTATAATTGATACGAGGGCTAATTGATGCAAAATTATGGAGAGAAAAGGCTGAGCTGAGTACTGAACGAAAAAATTTGAGAAGAAGAGAGACAAGGACGAGAGGTGAGTCTTAGTGCTATTCTACCAGATCCCTGCCGCGAAGCTCTATACTCAGATCCCTTCTATCGGTTGAGCAAGCCTGAGAGGGAAGTTCATCCGTCTGCATGATCCTTCCACATTGGCAAGCAAATCTCCATCCAGATCGGTGCCAAGACATTGGCGTTTATATGTATTTGTTTCTAACTCTATTCATCACTGTATTTCATCTTCTTAATCTCTTCATTCACAAATCATGTATCAGACGCTGAATAGAAATATTGAATGTCTCGATCGATTTCATATCCCCTTCTCTATCGATTTCCATTCCTCTGTTTATCGCTTACTTCAAAAAGTCTTCTTAATCCCTTGGTAATTAATATGAATTAAACAAGTAACTTACTCTATGCTAAAGAAATAAGAACGTTTAGCTAAAGCATGCTAAACGGCATTTTCACCTGTGAGAGCAGAAGTGAAGATGTCATGCTGATCTGTTGAGAGAAGGTTACAAGAATGCGTTAACTAAAGCAAGAAGTACTTCCTGGGATGGAAGCAACCTTGCGTTCATTACTTTTGTCCCTGTTTCACCACAGAGATGTGGGAATGTGGCCAATCACCGAGAGGTGTACATCATAAGAAAAGCGGAACCATATTTATGCCTTTAACGTAATTAAAGAACTTGCGATGTTTGTACTAATTATCTTTTCTCTTTTTGTTTCACACATAAGACTTGTCACCACATTACACGATCTTTGCATAATCTTCACAGCCAACCTTGACCTCAGTATCTTGTATCATGAAATATGTATCTTGTATCATCTTAGCTTAGATTTACTTTAATGTAATTTACTTTAATGCAATTTATTTTATTATCGCATCTTTACCACTTTACTTTACTTTATCGCATGTTTATATTCTTGTACACAACAACTTTTATTAATTGAAAACCCCTGGTCGCATGTATCATAAGAATAACGCAATAACCTCAAACAGTCCATGTGTTCGACCTCGGATCACACCGAGAAACTTGTGGTGAAATTATACTTGGTTTCAACGCAAGGAAACTTGTTACAACGCACAGAATACTACAAGAACATTGTTAATTAACGCATATCTAGAAGTAGTATCACATGGATTTGTACCTTACTTGCATCATATGCATCCATGCGTTGTTTGACATAAGATCAATCGCTAAGTAACAAGTTTATGGCGTTGTTGCCTGGGACTGGTTAACGGTTTATTGTTTGAGTGTGTTTGTGGTATTTGCAAGACAGATCTCATTGTACTGGCTAGTCAATGCGGAGAGCAGCTTGAGGGTTTATAAGTACTGGTACTGAACCAGAATTCGAAGCTGACCCTGAGATCGAGTGTACCTTTCATGTATGGGCACGTCAGAATTGGATAAGGTGAAAGAAAGCAGCGAGTACGGAAGATAATAATGACAATGCGATTCCTGTAGTAAATCAAGAGGTTGTTAGGCCAGTGCAGGATCCTGTTTTCCTGGCTGCTGACCACAACATCCCCATGAGGAATTATGCGGCACCCAACCTGTATGATTTTTCACCTGGGATTTTGAGGCCTATTGTTTAGGAGAACGCAAGGTTCGAAATAAAGTCGGTCATGCTACAAATGATCCAAAATGCAGGGCAATTTGGGGGCTGCAAGGTGAAGACCCGTATGCCCACTTGACCAGCTTTGTCAAAATGTGCGGCAACTTCTCATTACCTGGCGTAACCCTAGAGAGTATAAGACTATATTTGTTCCCATACACCTTGAGGGACGAAGCCAAGAGGTAGGCTCACTCACTAGAGCCAAACAAGATCACATCATGGGATCAACTTGTGGAGCGATTCATGAAGAAGTTCTTCCCGCCGACCATCAATGCAAGGCAACGAAAAGATGTGCTGAACTTCGAGCAGATGGAAAATGAGACCCTGAGCACCGCCTGAGTGCGGTTTAGAAGATTGGTGAAAAACTGCCCGTATATCAGGATACCCGATTGCGTTTTGATGGAGACTTTTTATAACAACCTGAACAGATCGACGCAGGCTGTTGCTGATGCCTACACGGCAGAAGCTTTTATGGATAGAACGTATACTGAGGCTAAAGTCATCCTTGACCGCATATTGTGGAACATGAATGACTGGATTGATGATGGCTATGGAGGCCGATGCGCCGAAAGAAGAAAGAATGAAACTGCCATTGTCCCTGCGGAGACAATGACCATGTTGGCTGCTCAGATGGACGCAGTGACCTCGATCCTTCAATCGATGGCAATCAACCAAGGAGCCATCTCCCAACAATCAGCGCAATCCGCTGCATCGACTCAAGTGGCCGCAATAAGTTTCGTTAATTATGGAGGGGCAAATGTAGCAGAAATGTGCCCATCGAATCTCCAGCAAGTATGCGCCATCCAGAACAACCCCTTCATCAACACCTATAATTCTGGCTGGAGGAGCCATCCTAACTTCGGTTGGGGTGGCAATCCAAATCAGGGGGGGAAATCAACCATCAGAGTGGCAGTCGAGGAAATCCTCATTTTCACCGTAACTCGAACCAAGGACAACCAAAGCAATCGTATAACCCTCAACCCTCATCTTCGAACACCTCTGGAAGCTCGTTGGAGACCCTGCTCAAACAATATATGGATAAAAATGATGCAATAATGCAAGCGCAGGCGTCTTCAATTCAAAACTTGGAGATCTAAGTGGGTCAGCTGGCATCTGAGCTGAGAAATAGAGCACCAGGAACATTGCCCAGCAACTCAGAAGCCCCGGGATCCAATGAAAAGGAACAATGTCCCTAGGACATTGGCCAGGCAAGCCGGATCGCCTGTAGGGATGTAGATTGTGCTCATTCGAAGAAACACATCTTCCGGTCCATATCTCACAACTATAGTTAATGCTTTCTTTAATTTCTGTCTTATTGAATTCTTGAATTGTGTCTTTACTTCTTCATTTAATTCGTATTTTGACTTCATGAATTTAACTCTTCAGTTATTTCCTTTGCATTTATTTTTATACCGTCTTCAATTTTTTTAACTTTTCTGTAATTAATGTGTTGGTTCTTAATTAAAGAATGATTGAGAAATAAAGGGAAATTTATTGCCGCAAGTCATAACAACTTGCGTTGATGAAAAAAAAGGAATAATAATAATAATAATAATCACAATAATAATAAAATCATGTAATTAACAACAAGTATGCAAGGCGATAATGGATGCATCTTGAACCAAACAAAGTGTGCTTTGCGTTCATCCAACTCAAATGCGTTGAAACTAAGGGGTGTGTTGCGCACGTATGTCCTTTGCCCGTCCTTAGCTATATGCACTATGTTGAGGTATATTCCAAAAATGTGTTAGTTAAGAGGTGTGTTGCGGGGGCGTATACGTTGTTGCCCGTCTTCTGCGAAGAGGCATTTGCGTTGATGAGCACATTGCATTAATCTTTACATTGCGTCCATTCGAATAAAATATTAAAGAAAATTCTTTTTGCATTTGAGAAGCCCAATCGTTTTGTATCCCCAAGCAATGATGATTCTACATACGAAAGGACGCTTTTCTGAATTTTCATAAATGAGGGAAGTTCGAACAACCGGCCTTTTGAGCTTCTCGAGGCCTGTCGTCGCAAAAATTGCATTGGGCCCACTGCGGCCTAACCTATAAATAGGAACCCTTTGAAAAACCCTTGTGAGATTTTTACCTCATTTGCACTTTGAAAAACCCTAGTGCTAGCATAAGAAACCTTTTTCTTCCCAAAACCCTAACGAATTTCCAACTTTTTCAACCAAGCTCCCATGGCTGACGAAGCTTCCCAGTCTTCTGCTTCACTCTCAACTCCTTAATTTGACCAAATCGCAATGCGAGAGGCCACATTCCTTGCTGCTAGTCGCCAGCGTGCTTCCCAACCCCATACCATCCCGAGAATCNACATTCCTTGCTGCTAGTCGCCAGCGTGCTTCCCAACCCCATACCATCCCGAGAATCGCCGGTAGAACCCGGAGAAACCCACTATCCTTCAGCCTATTCAGTTCAAGAGGGGGCACAACACTAAAAAGACCTCAATTCCACCTCCTGCCGTCTCAAATGAGAGCGAGAAGAAGAGGCGTGATGACAAGGAAGTGTTTCGCAACATTATGAGTCATTTGAAGCTAGGAGGAGGATTACCCGAGGTAGGGGTTGTAAACCAACAACTGTCCACGGAGGAGGTGGCGGCGGTGGTGGCTGAAGAGGTGGCGGTGGCTGAAGAAATGGTGGTGGCGGAGGCATTGGTGATTGAAGAAGAGACAGGAAGAGACACTCTGACCTCAGAGACTCATGAGGTAACTTCCAACGCATAAACCTATGACGGACCTTCTAAAGTTGTGATGGAAGCGATTGCGATGGTGGCTGAAGTTATGATGGAGGAGGTTGCAGTGGAGATGCAACCGAAAGTAGTTCAAAAGGAAAACAAGAAGAAGAAAAGAAAAGGGAGAAAGGCTGGAGAAACTGAGTCTTCTCATCATCACAAGGAGAAAAAGAATAAAGAGAATAAGAATGATGATGAATATGGGGAAGAGAAGAAGAAAAGGAAGAAGAAGAAGAAGGAAGAAAGAAGAATGCACCGGCGTGAAGAAATGAGCCTAAAAAAGGAAGAAGAAAAGAAGCAGAGGGCTGCGAGCCTTGAAAAGGATGGAGAATCAAACTCCGTGAGGGAAGATATAGGGGAAATAGTACAATTGATGGAACCGTCACAACCTAAAACAACGCAAATGGTTGTGGCAGAAGAAGGCGAAGAAGGAGAAGATACCCCCCCCTGATGCGGTGTCGCAAGGAGAATACACTGTAAGGGTCTTCTGTTGACCCTCAAAGATCAATAATTGCATTAGAAGAAAAAGAAAGGAAGAAAAGAAGAGGAGAAGAAAATGGAGCGGGCGAAACTCATCACTGCAGAAGGTGATAGAAGAAGAAAATTGCATGATAAGAAAGTTCGCCGCAATAACGAAATCTCAAGGCTTGAAGAAATAAGGCGAATTGAAGAGGAACAACGCCTTTTGTTGGCCTCTGAGGAGTTTGAAAGAGAATAAATAGAAGAAGAGGAGGAAGAGAAAAAGAAGAAGGAAGAAGAGAAAAAGAGATTGGAAAAAGAGAAAGAAAAGAAGCGCGAAGCTAATAAAAGGCGCTTACAGAAGAAGAAAGGCAAGGAACTTGCCGAGCGAGAGAAGGAGGAACAACGCAAGGAATGGGAAAGAAAGCAAAGGCAACAATCCCTCCTTGCGTTGGCCAAAGAAAAGGGCAAAGTGGTCGTAGAAAGCAGTAAGCGCGCGTTGCCAAAGGCACGTCCATCCAGAAAGAAAGAAAATGACGACTTATTGATGGAGATGGACTTTTACCTTGCGCCAACGCCAGTACCTGACCTCATCACGAGTGCAAATGACATCAATGAACTATACCAAATGAAGGATAACCCGGATGCACCGGGTAACAAAATCATTGATGATCCCATAGAACAACTGTTGGAAGATGCGCTGCGATATTAACGCAATCGGCACGAAGTGGTCGGTTTCTTTAAAAGGCATCAAGACCCTAGCGTCCAAGACTCTGCTTCGCGGAGACAAGGCTTTAGTTTTATCTGGTTTAAGAAGCGGTTCATCCCAACATCCCATGACAAAACCATTTCAAGGATCGAGTTATGGCTGCATACTGCATTGGGCGCGACATTCCAATCGATGTGGGTCAGTTGATCGCAAGTCAAATTCGAGGCTTTGTGGGGCACATTAGAGGACAATATTTCTTTCCATGGACTATCTCAAGTCTATGTCTGTCAGTAGAGGTAGGCATTGAGGAAGAACCCATGCAAGAAGTCCTTGGCCTCATCAATATCAAAATCCTGAGGCTGCTCCTCAAAGACTCCCCGCATTGCCCAGAGTTACCTTTAAAGGGGCCCGCAATTAATCTCAATGCACCGCAAGAACCTAGGCCAAAGAGACAGCGCAGAGATGATAAGGGAAAAGGAATAGTCCAAGAAGAAACAACACAAGATCCAGAACTATTGGACCTTTTACCCTTAGTTATCTGTCCTCCAAGCCCTTCGAGCTCACCCGCACAACCTTCTTCTCCACTCTATGAGCATTTCACCAACCTTCTCATCACTTCAAATTCTCCAACCGCATACCCACCAGTCTACTCACCTGCAGCATCATCACCGCAACCCTCCATTCCACCGTCACATATTGATGACCCACACAATTTGGGTGAAGGCACCTTTGCCCAACCCCAAAACGATGCTGGCAAGACATCGTAGGCGCAACCTTCCATCCCTTCCTTGGCTACTGAGTTAGCTGAAATGTGGTCTCTCTTTTCCCAATAGCAGCAACTTTTTGCACAACAACAAGACTTCTTCAACCAAAGATTTGAGGTGATAATAGAGCAAATTGATGATATACAGCGCAGTGCTGCCACATCAAGAGAGGCGTTAATCAATACTCAACGCAATATTTTTAAAGTCCATCGCCATCAAAGACAGATTGCGGAGAGAAACCATGAGTACTTTAACTTTCTCACAGCTTATCTCCATGGTTCTATGGTTCCTCTGCATCTTAGGCAGCAACTGAATTTTGAAGAACTCCTGCAACACCTTCTCAGAATCCTCCTCCAGATCCTCTTGCTCCTCAACAATAAGTTTTACATTTTTGCGGCCATTCTTTATCTTTATTCAATTCATTATTTTTTTAAGTTAACGAAATTCTTTGATTCTTTGTATACGCATAAATTTTTGTATTGCGTTAATTTTTAATTCTTTGTATACTTGGTTAATATTCAATACAATTGAGTACATATTCACTCCTTTTTGCCTGTGCCTTTTTCTTTATCATCCTTTGTCAATATTTGCGATGTTTTGATCTTTTATTGTTACGTTATTCATTGTGTTTCTATGATGTAATATATGTTTATACTTAGAAACATTTCCCATACTTTGTAAATTCTGACCAACACTTAGTTAATTCTTAGTTTAGCAGTACTTTACCTTTTATCTTTCAAAGTTCTGCTCAAACCTTCTTTTTGAAATTTTTATTCGTCTAGTCTATCTAAACAACGCAATGAGGATCTTGCTTATCTTTAAATTTGGGGGTGGGGAAGGTCTGAGCAGATAAGTTCAAGAATATGCGATGATTAAGAAAATGTGTTCATTTTTTCGTTTCATAAAAAAAAATTATGTCAAACTCCAATGTCAGCGCAAGGGAAAACGTAAAAAATGTTCCCAATCTGATAAAAGTTTAGTTGTGAAAGGAGCCTGCTTGTAGTTGGATGTTCGTATAAAACCCGTAGGAGCAAGCCAAAACGAAGGTGGGTTTCCAAGAACAACGCAAAAAATAAATAAATAAATAAAAGAATGCAAAAGACAACTCCTCTGAATATCATGAGTTAAAGTTGAAATTGGCACACAACCGTAGTTGGATGTTTGCATGACACCCATGGGAACAAACCAAAACGAAGAGTGTAACCATGACCAACAGTCTCTAATAAATAACGCATAGTTTGTCCAATGCATAGTTGGGAACTCAATTACACAAGATGGAATTCACTCCTTCTCAAAAGCAAGGGTAAGTAGATAGATTGCTTCCTTAAGGGTTGATTCTGGGTCTTGAACATAGTGGACACAGCTTCTCTTTGGAAGAGAGGACTTAATCATAGTAGGGCTATGACTTATGTTCATTAGAGGGATCACTGGTACTTAAGGAGTTAGATGTAACTACAGAGACATAACGGTTATTGGCCCAGCTGTACATACGAGCGATCTTTGAAGGGTTATTGCACTATTGATTGGTTGATATAGACACAAAATATATCTGTAGTAAAGAGAGTGCAGCTGTCGGTCTTTAGTGGAGTCCCTAGCAGTTAACGGATGGTGGATCCCGTGACTAAAGAATTTAGTCAGTTATTCACGTACCGTTGGAGCTTCAAGCTACAAGTCCATAAGGTCCCTTTCGTAGCTCAATGAATTCAAGATGAGAATAAGTTCATGGGGTTTATTTGAAATGTTCAAATTGACAAGAGGAAATTCGATTATATATGATATAATCAGTGTGATGTATGAGATACATCAAGTGGAGGATTAATGTAAATGAGATTTACATTAAGTACCATGAAATAGGAAAAAAAAACTATGGTTTATATGTTTCATGAGATGAAATATTAAAATTATAGGTTATAAATATAATATGGTAAGTTGGTTATCACATATATATTTATAATAATATTAATTATTGGATAATTATCGTTTTTTCTCTAATAACCAATTGAGTGGGAGGTTATTGGTGGTTTTTATGGTAACCATGAAATAAAAGGAAAAAGGTTTTCCTAAATTAAGTAAGAGTTGCTATTCTCGGAGAGAACTCACGGTTTGCTGTCAAGTATATTGGTTTCACTAAACGATAGCTGAAAGAGAGATTAAACGATCGTGGAGTGTTGCTATACGATAACTCACTTAGTTGGTCGTAGCTAAACGATCGCAGGACTTTTTTTATACGATAGATTATTGCCTTCTAAACGATTGAGCATTCGTCTATACGATAGACTCTTCTCATCTCACACTTGTTCAATCGTCTACATGATTGAGAATCCTCTAGTCTCTTCCTCTAACCAAGTCCATACATAGCCCACACTTCTGGATTCTCACACTGAGAATTCCAAGATAGCCATTGTGGTGGTGTTCTCACTCAAGTCGATTGACTTCGAGGTTTTGAAGGTCGTTCATTGGGTTCGTGATCTTGGAGATCGTTGAGTTCAAGTTTTCTGTTGATCGTGTTGTGTTGTGGTCGTAGTGTTTGAGCGTTCGTGTGTTGTTGTCTTAGAGACTGAATGAGCATTCGTGATCAAGGGAGGTTGAAGCATGAGTCTTCAAAAGTATGTATTTGTTTTCCCTTGATCTCATTGTTAAGCATGTTGTAATTTCGTATTGTGCATGACCTGTAAGTTTCCGTTTCTTGTATTGTAATTGTGTATGTTCAATTTCGAATGGAATTTAGAACGATCATTATGCTTCTCATTGAAATTCTCATGTCTGATTTCCTTCGCAGATTGCCAACTCAACAACCCCTACCATTTTGGGGATTCGTCTGATTGGGGAGCGGGAACTCAGCTATACAAGATGGAATTCACTTCTTCCCCAAAGTAGGGGTAAGTAGATAAATTGATCCCTTAAGAGTTGATTCCGGGACTTGAACATAGTGGCCACACCCTGTCCTGGCCCGATATGACTTAGTTATAGTAGGACTATGACTTATTGTTTATTAGAGGAATCAATGGTATTTAAGGAGTTAGATGTTACTACATGGGGATAAAATGGTGAATTGACTGTTGTACTTACAAGCGATTTGTCAAAGGTCATCGCACTGTTGATTGGTCATATGGACACAGAAATATATCTGTAATGCGAAGAGTGCAGTTTTCGGTCTTTAGTGGAGTGACCAATAGTAAACGGATGGTGGATCTCATGATTAAAGAGTTTAATTAATTATTCACGTACCGTTGGAGCTTTAAGCTACTGGTCCATGAGGTCCCCTTGGTAGCTCAATGGGTTCAAGTTGAGAATCAGATTTTGGGTTAATTTGAAGTGTTCAAATTAACAAGAGGAAATTAAATTATATGTGATATAAATGATATGATGTATTTGATACATTATCATTGAAGGAATTAATATAAATATGATTTATATTAAATACCATAAAATAGGAAGAGAATTATGGTTTATATGTTTCATATGATGAAATATTAAAACTATAGGTTATAAATATAATATGATAAGTTGGTTATTATATTTATTTATAACATATTAATTATATGATAATTAATCATTATGTTTCTCTAATAACCGAATTGAGTGAGAGGTTATTCGTAGTTTTATGATAACTGTGAGATAAAAGGAAAATTGTTTTCCAAGTCGGAAGGATGATTCATTATTATATCGTTTCACAAAATGAAAACTATCGTGTAAAAGTGATTTACTAAACGATAGTGTCTCATAGCCTAAACGATCAGGAGTTCCGAGTTTACTATACGATAGTTACTCGTTTACTCGTTGCTACACGATCAAGTAATAAAATCTATACGATAGGCTTCTTCTTTCTAAACGATCAAGTATTTAGTCTACACGATAAACTTCATTCATCTCTCACTTACTCGATCGTCTACCTTCTGCTTTCTTTAATCCAAAATCATACAGAGCCCACAACTCCTGGATTCTCACACTGAGAATACCAAGGTAACCATTTTGGTGGTGTTCTAATTTCGTTCGAGGATCGGGTTGAACTCATTGTGATCGAGGTGCATCCAGTCGTTCGTTGAGATCATGTTCTGATCGTTGCGTTCAAGTTCGTGCTGTTGAACAAGTTGTTGAACGATTGAGGGATACTTGAAGAAGAGTTCTTCAAAGGTTTGCATACTTTATCCCTTATTCAGTCGTTTAAATAAGCATGTTGTAATTTACTGTTCATGCATAATCGTTTTCATTTAGACTACAATTGTTTGTGTTCTTTCTCAATGGGATTTGGAACGATCCGCTTCCACTCACTAGATCTCTATTTAGATTTTCTTCAATTGATATTAGAGCCAGGTTGTTCTGATATTCCAAATTCATGTGCTGTATTGAACTTCCTTCACAGTTATGGTGGGTTTTAAGTGTTCTACAATGCGTTTAAGAGTTAAATGTGTTTGTGGATGTGTGATGGATGTTTATAGGATGATTGCCTCTGTTTAAAGCTTTCTTTAAGTTTACAAAGTGTTAATTTGTAAGGGCCACTATGTTTTTGGCATAATTAACAAGCAATCGAGTCTGTATTCAAAGTGTTTGGAGTGTTTGAGCCGTTCGTGATAAAGTTTTGAAGCATGAAGACATTGTTCTCATCGAGGAAGAAGACCAAAGGTTGTCGCATCGTGGAGCCCAGGCTAAACAATCGCTAAGATTTGGCTAAACGAACATGTAGAAAGTTCTACCCATCGTGTAGTATTTACTTAACGATCGCATGGCTGATGTTAACGATTGAGTAAAGAGTTTACTCTATTGTGTTGCGTTGGCTACTCGATCGCGTAGACGTTTGGGGTAAACGATAGCATAGAGTTTATGATACTCGTCGCATGGTAGGCGCACACACTAAATGATTGTGTAGTCCAGCATGCTTCACGCATAGTCACTGGCCTGTCTCTTATACACATCTAGATGTGTATAAGAGACAGGTAATAGACACTTGTTTCGCAATCGTTTAGATAATCATGCTTCACTGCATAGTTGTCGTCTACTTGATCATTTAGGCATGCGTTTCATGATGTGCGTTGCACGATCGCGTGACCTTCATGCCTCATCGCATAGTCATAGGCACTCAATCCATGCTAAACGATCGTTTAGGCTCATACATCGTTGCTAGACGATCACAAGGATGTTGGGTTTTATGTCTTAAAACTCGCAGTTTGTAAAATTATAAACATATTCTATAATCAATATACTTATTATTGATTTCATAAATTGTATGAAATTCTAAATCCAATAAACTAAGACCCATGACTATTGTATGAGTACTTGAACTTTATGTGGAGACATAAGAGTGGATCAGGTTCAAGTAAATAGTCAGAATGATCTATGGTACATGAATAAGGTTGGGTACCATATTCTGGTAACACCATTGGATGTGGCCTACTCTGTAGTTGTTACAAAGAGTTTTAAAGTGCTACACACGATGTAATCCTAATTTGTATATGTTATGACATGAGAAGTGGGGGCGTCCTATGCAATGAGTTTGCATAAGATCATGACCAAGAAATTAGTCACTTTTACTTTATAACGTTGTTTACTGTATGACTGACTATTTCATCTAGATGACCTAGGTAAATTGATCTTAATCCTGAGTTAACTATGAACTCCTGTTTATTAGGGATTGCCCTTAGATTTGTATAGGTGAGGGTTGGCTCAATAGTGCCGGCTCAATAAGACTCTTATTTCATGGGTAAGACCGGATAGATAGCTGGGGACATAAGGTGTAAGACGGAGTTCACGCCTACCCGATTTACGGATAAAAGAAAGGTTGTTCTCTCAAGTACTGAATCTAGGTCTTGAACAAAGGGCCCCATCCTCTCACTGGGCTGAGAGAGTTTGGTTTAGTGATTGGATCACTAACCAGTTGTTCATTAGAGGATCAGTAGGGACTTGAGGAATAAAACGTAATCTCTGGGTAAAACATATATTTGACCCAGCCGTTATTACAAACAACCTGTGAAGGGACGACTTGCTGATTATGGTTAAATAATGTGAACATAATATATCTACAGTGAGGGGAGTGCAATTATAGGCTTTAATAGAGTGACCCATTAGTTAACGAATGGGATTAAACTAGTCTAATGAGTTTAGCAAATTAACCTCGGATCGTTGGAGCCCATGATCTATAGGTCCGCGAGGTCCCCCTACTAGTTCGTAACAGACTAGCTCTAGAATAGCGTGATAAGTTAATTTGAAATGTTCAAATTAGAATTAAGAGCATTAATAATTATATGAGATATAATTACATGTTTAATTTAAGAATTAAACGAGAATTTATATATTTGATTTAAATATATAAAGATGGATTTGTGTAAAAATTAATTTAATATTTGATATTAAATTAATTAAGTTTTATTTAAAATTAATTTATGAAATTAATTTTATTTTTTCAGTTTTAAAATCAAAATTAATTTTAAATTCAAGTTTTGATTTTTCAGATAAAATTGAAAAAAAAAAAAGAAAAACAAAACACAAAACACAAAACACAAAATGGAAAAATCTATTTTCCATTATCCATCATCTAAGTTGCTCACATAAATAGCATCTTTTTTACCTTGTCTTTCTCCAAGCATGAGCTGCAACTCTCTCTAACTCTCTCATTTGCATGTTGATCTGCAATATATAAAGAGATTGGAGTGAAATTTGGGCATGCAATCTATAGAAAATTTTAGAGAAATTTTGGGTTGAAGAAAGGGTTCTTCACCAAGATTGTTGTTGTGAGCTTTTCTTCTCCATCCCTTGATTCAAGCTTGTTTTAAGTCCCATAACTCAATCTAGAGCACCAAGAAAATAGTGGGGAAGATCTTGAGATGGTCTACAACAAGATTCGGAGAAGATAACAGCTGGAGAAGGAGCTTTGAAGGAGTTCTACAAGAGGTATATCCTGAAACTCACTTATTTTCTGCAAGAGCATGCTTCATTTTTTTGCCAAAATTAGTGAATTGGAGTGCTTAGATGATACTTGTGCTTCTGTTGTTGCTGATACAATCCTACTGCTACACGGTCAAAGAGACGCGATTTGACCCGGACAGTTCAAGACCCGATTCGCCTGTTTGAACCTGTGGACTCAATGCTCGTGGTAATAGTTAGCTTTATTCTTTAGGATTTGAGGCTAATTATCCTGGTCCATCAACTTTTTTATCTAATGTACATGAGATGTAGGTTTGTTTATATGCTAACATGTATGACATATAAATTTAAAACCCACCTTAGGTTATGCATTTCTCCATGCAACATTTTTGTATTATAAGTGTTATAATATAGTAGATTGCATGATTAGATTACATTAAAGCATGCTCATGCATCATATAATATAAGAGTTATATTTATGCATGTATCATCTTTATATTATAAATGTTATAGTATAAGGGTATATGAGAACATGTATACTTGGTTTATTACTTTGTTATACAAGAGTGATATAAAAGTCGTAATGAATGAACAATGCATGGAGCATGACACTTAGGTTTATTTATAAGAGTTATAAATGCCTTGAGAATGTGTTGCTTCACATTGTGGATGGTTTTAGTTGTTTCCGTTTATAAGAGTTATAATGAAAATTAGAACTAAAATCAATAAGAAAGAGTTGCATGCAAACTTAGGTAAAACCATGTTTTAAATACGTTTACAACGTCCGAATGAAAGAGGGGGCCTCTGTTCATGAACAAGTCCTGGACATGATGGTCCACTTTAATGTGGCAGAAGTAAACGACACAAGTTTTGACGATAGAAGTCAAGTCGATTTTATTCTAGAATCTTTTCCAAAGAGTTTTCTGCAATTTAGTACGAATGTACTGATGAATAAAATTGAATACAATTTGACTACTCTGCTGAATGAGTTACAGGCTTACTAGACTATGTTGAGAACTAAGGGTCTGGAATCATGAGTAATGTTACTACTGCTGAGAAAGGAGGAACATCCTCCAGGCCTGATGTTACTTCCTCTTCGCATAGTAAGAGTATTCTTGTGAATAAGAGAAAAGGGAAAGGGAAGAAGAAACCTGTTGGAAATAAAGGCAAGGAGAACGCTGCAGATAAAGGTAAGTGTTTCCACTGCAACGAAGAAGGACACTGGAAGAGAAACTGCCCTCGGTATCTTATCGAGAAGAGAGCAAAGAAAGCTAAATAGGCAAACTAGTTCTTGGGGTCAGCTTGTTCAGCTTGACCAGTGGGAGATGTTGCTTGATCTTACTTGCTTTTGTGATCTTGTAAATAACATATTTTATATATTTTTAGTGTAAATGAAATGTTCCTTTTCAAAAATTATGTTTGTTCTAGCAACTTCTGTTAAGAATCAAATTGTTAAAAGCCATTTGCAAATATTCAGATATTTAAACGGCTAGATCACAGCATAGAAAGTTTAAAGATTTCTAGGTCTGACTGTTAACAAGAGTTGTTGAGATAGGTAAGATGCGTCTTACTCAAATAGTTGAGAGTACCTCAATATAGTGGGAGGAAAGTGTGACTTCTTGGTCATTATTGAGAATAAGATGCAATCTCATATAGTTTAATTAAAAGCCTATTGTACATTAACATATTTACAATGATTCTCTCGGCTAAAGTGTTTGAAAATCACCTAGTAAAACTAGGAATACCAGATTAATAACCGAGGGCAAGTGGGAGAAATATCGGGTATGGGATACGAAAGATAAACCATGGGTATGGGATGCCCTGGTTTATTGTATTTCTCTATAAAACTCATAAACTCAATCTTATGTTGGGTTTTATGTCCTAAAACTCGTGGTTTGAAAACAATAGAACTTATTCTGAAAATTCAATAAGTTGTTATTGAATAAATGTTTTGCTTATTAGAAATCCAATAAACCTAAAAGTCCTTTGAACATGAGCATTTGAAATTTATGTGGAGACATAAAAGTGAATTAAGTTCGAGTAAATAGTCAAAATGATCTATAGTATGTGAATAAGGTTGGGTACCTTGTTCTGGTAACACTATTGGATGCGGCATGCTCTGTAGTTGTTACAAAGAGTTGTAAAGTACTACAAACGAAGTGATCCTAATTTGTACATGTCATGACATGAGAAGTGTGGGTGTCCTTGTGCAAAAGGGTTTGTACAAGATTGGACCACGAAATCAATCACTCTTACTTTATAACGTTGTTTACTGTTTAAGATTGACTATTTCAAAGCGATGACCTAGGTAACTTGACCTTAATCCTGAGCTAACTATAAAATCCTGTTTATTCGGGATTATCCTTAGATTTGCATGGGTGAGGGTTGGCTCAACAGTGTCGGCTCGATAACCTGTGAAGAGTGTAAAGTGGGTAAGACCGGATAAGTAGCTGAGGATATAGGGTGTAAGGTGGAATTCACTCCTACCCACTGTTAGGGGCAGTAGAGAGGTTGTTCCCTTATGTGCTGATTTTGAGTCTTGAACAAGGGGCCCCGCCCTCTCACTGGCCCGAGAGAGACTCGTTTTTGTTGATTGGATCACAAATTAATTATTCATTAGAGGATTAGTGGGACTTAAGGAACAAGAGGTAATTTCGGGGGTAAAACAGAGATTTGACCCAGCCGTTATTATGAACAACCTGTGAAGAGTTAACTTACTAATCATGGTTATATCGAGTGGACATAATGTATCTACTGTGAGAGAAGTTCAACTATGGGCCTTAGTGGAGTGACCCATTAGTTAACGAATGGGGGTTAGTTCGGTCTAATGAGTTTAGCCGATTAATCTCGGATAATTGGAGCCCATGATTTGTAGGTCCGCAAGGTCTCCCTACTAGCTCGGAAATGGATTAGCTCTAGAGTAGCGTGATAAGTTAATTTGAAACCTTCAAATTAGAATTAAAGAAATTAATAATTATATGAGATATAACTACACATTTAATTTTAAAAATTAAACAAAATTGGAGAAATAAATATTTAAATATGATTTAAATATATGAATATTGAATTTATGTAAAATTAATTTAATATTTGATATTAAATTTATTAGAATTATTTAAATTGTTTAAATAATTATCTATTAATTTTATTAGAAAATTAATTTATGAAATTAATTTGTAAAATTAATAAATTTTGATTTTTGAATCAAATGTGATTTTAAAATCAAATTTAGGATTTTTGAAATAGAAAAATACACAAATGAAAAAATGGTTTTTCCATTATCATCTTCAAGTTGCTCACCCATAACCCACCATCCTTAAGATTCAATTACTCCAAGCATCAGTTGCATCTCATGCAGCCATTCTTATTGCATGATGGTCTGCAATATATTGAAGAGATTGGAGGGAATTTGAGGCAATGCAATCGTAAGAATTTTTGCTGAAAAAATCGGCTGAAGAAAGAGTTCTTCAAGTGGGTTGCTGCCGAGCTATTCTCTAAGTTCCCTTGATTCCAGCTTATTTTGAGTCCCACAACTCAATCTAGAGCACCAAGAGAATAGTAAGGAAGATCTTGTGGTGGTCTACAACGAGATTTGGAGAGATTTGCAGCTGAAAATCGAGATTTCAAGAGTTCTACAAAGATATCGTTCGAAACCCACTTATTTCTGTATAAGCGTGCTTTAGTTTCTGCCAAAATTAATTAATTAGACTGCTTGATTATCCTTGTCGCTTTCGTTGCGTTCTGATACAATCCAACAATTGGTATCAAAGCATCATATAAGCATTCAATTCAGTTAAATTTTTGTGTGGTGGGTGTTTTTCATGAGATATGTGAAACTCCTACACTGATATGGTTTTGTTTTTTAGTTTGGGCTTTTAATTTCTCTTTGATTTCTCGATTAAATTTGTAATTGGCTCTTCTTTGATCAGCTTATATGTGTTCTCAAGCTATAATTATTTGGGTCATTAGAGTTGAAATTAAGCCATTATCGAAGAAATAAGTGAAGAAGACTGAGTTGTAGATTCCAGTTTTTCAGCCTCTGTTCATATCGTCGTTGAGGTTCAGTGCTAGACAACCGTTTAACTTTAGACATTAGACGATGTGAATAAAAGCTAGACGATCGTGTAGCTTCGGGCGTTGAGCGTTGAAGTGTTGTGCGTTAGACGATCGTGCTCCTGTGGGAGCTAAACAATGTGTTGAAGAGCAATGCAATAGCACTACATGATCATTTACCTTGGTGCGGCAGCTAAACGATGCGTTAAAACGCTATATGATAGCACTCCACGATTCTGTAGCTATGCGCACGCTAAATGATCAACAAGAAGCGTTATGCGATGGCGCTCAACGATCGTGTAGTATTTGTCTAGCGCTAGACGATGGAGCTGCACAATAGTGTTAGACACTAAAAGATCCTGTAGCATTGCACTAGACGATGACACTATGCGATAGATGGAAGACACTACACGATCGTGTAGCTTCGTCAGGTGTTATGCTTAGCTGCTACACGATCAATAAAACATTATACGATCAGGCAAATGCAAGACGATTTTCGTAAATGCTAAATGATGAGCATTAGCGAGATATTGAGTATGGAGCAAGAGTAGTCGATTCAACTGGTTCTCTTGAAGTTCGGTCCGGTTCAGCCTCAAATGATTTTTGGCTTATTCGGTTGAGACTCTACTAGTCCAGTTCAGACGGTTCGGGTCCGATTCAAGCGGTTCAGAAGCTGTTTTGTAATAATTAGGCTTTTGCTTGCTTGTTTTTGCCAAAACTAAAACCATATCAGTCTGCGTTTAATTATTTATGCATTTGATGTATGTTATAATTAAATAAATCTTGTATTCGCATACAGTATGCCATGTAGATTTAAAATCCCACCGTAGGAAGCATGTAACATGCATTGAAAATATGTTATAATATATAGTATGCATGTTAGGGTTTCTTGTATTTAATATAATTGTTATATTAAATATTGAACACCTTTATGTATGTTGTGGATGTTTAGTATGTCTAAAGTTTTATAAGATGTTATAAAATTAGGTTAGACATTTAAAATCCATAACAAAGAACAACTGCATGCTCACGTAGGTTAACCACTCATTTTAATAGTTAAAATAGGTCATTAAACTTGTAAAACTCGGGTTACAAACTCAATGGGTATATAATCCTATCGAAGGCTGAGGGTATTTAAGTTGACGGTCTACGGAACACTTCCTACCTGGGGATTATGACCGAATTATTAAGCGTTGGTAACCAGTTTTATGAGCATATATGAACAATGTGAGGTAATAAAACGGTTTATCATCTAGACATTGTAGGTTTAAATCCATTTATAAATGTTATACTTGGATAAACCACATAGACTTAGGTTTTTTTTTTATTAGTCGGAAAAGAACCTAAGTATAAATTTACCCTTTTAATAGAACACTTCAATGGTAGTTCAATAACTTCTATATGATAAAGTTATTAGAAAACTACAGTGGGACATTAATAACACATACGATACGTTATTTTTAACTCTCACATCCCTAAAAGTTCACAGTCTAGATTTAAGCGGTACTTCATGTCACCCTGGGAGTGACCTCCATACAGAAAGTATTTTTTAGCTTAAGTCTAGATTTCGGTGAATAAAGAGAAGTTGTTCGAACAAAAATCAAATATACGATACGATTTCAACTGCCACGTCTCCACATAGTTTACACCGTGAGATTCATATGACGTTTCATGTCACCCTGGGAGTGACCTCCATATGGAAAATGGATGTATGAGTCAACAACAAGGTAAACTGGAGAAGTAGTTCATAGTAAGTGGGTGAAGGAAATGTGTCAACATATCCTGCGGTCTCGTCCGTTAGTTTGGACCGTGAGATTCCTATGTTGTGCTTGCTGGTTAGCTTTAAGCGGCCCTTTGCTAGTCGTTTAACGACGGCTATCCTCATGAAGGGTTGTAACATAGGATTCAAAACAACTCAAGCCCTAGAGATGGATAAGATTTCTTAGGTCCATTCCCAACCTTGACTCTCCACTACGGTAGCATAGTTGGGGTCAACCTCTGACGTCTGAAAATGGAAGGTTACAGTTACAGAATTATTAAGTGTTCATAAATTCTGACCAAAAGAGGTACCTAAATGACTATCGGAATATGAGTTATTCTTGAGATAGTGTTTAGCCAAGAATGACTTGTTGTAGTATCGTTGCAAAAGAATAATCTTGGGTACATTATTAATTTGCTAAAACTTGATTGGATTTAAAAGCAATTCACTTATAGATTTTGTTTATAATTTCATAATGACGAGTTTAATAATACAATTGTTGGCGTCAGATAAACTGATTGAGGATAATTATGTGACCTGAAAATCAAATTTGAACACGATACTTGTGATAGACGATTTACGGTTAGTCTTAACAAAGGTTTGTCCTCTCGTTCCAAGCTTTAATACAAACCGAACTGTTCAGGATGCGTATGATAGATGAATCAGGGTGAATGATAAAGCCCGTGCTTATATCCTTGCCAGTATATCTGATATTTTGGCAAAGAAACATGAGGATATGGGTACTGCCAAAACTTGACCAGTGGGAGATGTTGCTTGATCTTACTTGCTTTTGTGATCTTGTAAAGAACAAATTGTATATATTTTTGTTGTAAATGAAATGTTAATTTTAAAAAATTATGTTTGTTCTAGCAACTTCTGTTAAGAATCAAATTGTTAAAAGCCATTTGTAAATATTCAGATATTTAAACGGCTAGATCACAACATAGAAAGTTTAAAGATTTCTAGATCTGACTGTTAACAAGAGTTGTTGAGATAGGTCAGATGCATCTTACTTAAATAGTTGTGAGTACCTCGATATAGTGGGAGGAAAGTGTGACTTCTTAGTCATTATTGAGAATAAGATGCAATCCCATATAGTTTAATTAAAAGCCTATTGTACACTAACATGTTTACAATGATTCTCTTGTCTAAAGTGTTTAAGAATCACCTAGTAAGACTAGGAATACCAGATTAATAACCTAGGGCAAGTGGGAGAAATATCGGGTATGGGATACGAAAGGTAAACCATGGGTATGGGATGCCCTAGTTTATTGTATTTCTCTATAAAACTCATAAACTTAATCTTATGTTGGGTTTTATGTCCTAAAACTCGTGGTTTGTAAACAATAGAACTTATTCTGAAAATTCAATAAGTTGTTATTGAATAAATGTTTTGCTTATTAGAAATCCAATAAACCTAAAATTTCCTTGACTGTTACATAAGTACTTGAACTTTATGTGGAGACATAAAAGTGGATCAGTTTCGAGTAAATAGTCAAAATGATCTATAGTATATGGATAAGGTTGGGTGCCTTATTCTGGTAACACTATTGGATGCAGCTTGCTCTGTAGTTGTTACAAAGAGTTGTAAAGTGCTACAAACGAAGTGATCCTAATTCGTACATGTCATGACATGAGAAGTAGGGGTGTCCTTGTGCAAAAGGGTTTATACAAGATCGGACCACGAAATCAGTCACTCTTATTTTATTATGCTGCTTATTATTTAAGACTAACTATTTCAAAGCGATGACCTAGGTAACTTTACCTTAATTTTGAGCTAACTATGAACTCCTGTTTATTCAGGATTATCCTTAGATTTGTATAGGTGGGGGTTGGCTCAACATCGTTGGCTCAATAACCTCCCATTTCATGGGTAAGATCAGATAGATAGCTGGGGCATAGGGTGCAAGATGGAATTCACTTCTACCCGTTGTTAGAGATAGTAAAGAGGTTGTTCCCTTATATGCTGATTTTGGGTCTTGAACAAGGGGTCCTGCCATCTCACTAGCCCGAGAGGGACTCGTTTTTGTTGATTGGATCACAAATCAATTGTTCATTAGAGGATCAATGGGACTTAAGTAACAAGAGGTAATTTCGGAGGTAAAACAGAGATTTGACCCAGCCGTTATTATGAATAACCTGTGAAGGGTTAACTTACTAATCATGGTTATATCGAGTGGACATAATATATCTACAGTGAGGGGAGTTCAACTATAGTTTTTAGTGGAGTGACCCATAAATGAGGGTTAGTTCGGTCTAATGAGTTTAGCCAATTAATCTCGGATCGTTGGAGCTCATGATCTATAGGTCCGCGAGGTCCCCCTACTAGTTCAGAAATGGATTAGCTCTAGAGTAGCGTGATAAGTTAATTTGAAACGTTCAAATTAAAATTAAAGAAATTAGTCATTATATGAGATATAATTACATGTTTAATTTT
Organism: Benincasa hispida; assembly: GCF_009727055.1. Taxonomy (NCBI): domain Eukaryota; kingdom Viridiplantae; phylum Streptophyta; class Magnoliopsida; order Cucurbitales; family Cucurbitaceae; genus Benincasa; species Benincasa hispida. The sequence goes on along the minus strand of NC_052359.1, from coordinate 72,144,124 downwards.
AAGAATTAAACAGAATTGAAGAATTAAATATTTAAATATAATTTAAATATATGAAGATGGATTTGTGTAAAATTAATTTGATATTTGATATTAAATTTATTAGAATTATTTAAATTGTTTAAATAATTGTTTGACAATTTTATTAGAAATTAATTTATGAAATTAATTTGTAAAATTAATAAGTTTTGATTTTTGAATCAAATGTGATTTTAAAATCAAATTTTGGATTTTCGAAATAGAAAAAATACACAAATGGAAAAATGGTTTTTCCATTATCATCATCAAGTTGCTCACCCATAACCCACCATCCTTAAGCTTCAATTACTCCAAGCATGAACTGCATCTCATGCAGCCATCTCATTACATGATGGTCTGCAAGATATTGAAGAGATTAGAGTGAATTTGAGGCAATGCAATCATAAGAATTTTTGCTGAAAAACTCGGTTGAAGAAGGAGTTCTTCAAGTGGGTTGTTGCTAAGCTATTCTCCAATTTCCCTTGATTCCAGCTTATTTTGAGTCGCACAACTAAATCTAAAGCATCAAGAGAATAATAGGGAAGATCTCGTGGTGGTCTACAGTGAGATTTGGAGAGATTTGCAGTTGAAAATCGAGATTTCAAGAGTTCTACAAAGATATTGCTTGAAACCCACTTATTTCTGTATAAGCATGTTTTAGTTTTTGCCAAAATTAATGAATTAGAGTGCTTAATGATCCTTGTCGCTTGCGCTGCGTGCTGATACAATCCAACAATTCTTGCACGGCCTCGTGGCGTCCTGGGAGCATCTCCCTCGGACGGTTTGTGCGGTTGGTCAATATCAAGGCAAACTTTATAAAGGGATAGGGTTGCTTTAATTTTTGCCCCAATCGAATTTTTCCCTTTCGGATTGGCTGCTTGGGACAGAACTCTATGATCTAAAATGAAAGGTCACACTTATGGGAAATTGTTAAGCAAGTTAATGATTTCTTGACCAAATCAATGATGGCTAGTCGTTATAGAAACAAGAGTTGTTCTGGTTTAATGATTGGTTGAGAATGTCTCAATTCAGATGATGGATAAATTGACTACTTTTTGGTGGCTTTTCTCCTAAATCACTGAAGCGTCATTGCAAAATTAGATGTCACAAGGGGTTCATTTAGATTTTGCTAAATCGGATTGGATTTATTTTTAAAGAGTATTTGCTAAAATCTAACGTAGATCAATATGTTTGTTTTTTCAGCATGTCATTGTACGATTTTTCATTAATTGCCTTTTCTAATTTGACCGATTACATACATTGGAAATAGTCCATTAAAACGTATTTCGTGGTAGATGACCTCGAGTTTGTCATGGTTGTGGAGTGTTCTCAAGTCCTGACCCTTGATGCACCACGAAATGTTCGTAATGCATATGACGTTGGGGTTGATGAACTAAATCTCGTAGGGTCCTGTAGTTTGTAAACACGTGTATGAACAAACATTTGTGATGTAATAATATGAGATATTTTCTTCACTGTTGTCTATGAAATAAGAGATATTTTAATTGCATTAATCACAAACCAATAAACTAAGATCCATAGTTATTGTTGTAACTTAAGCATGTATGTGGTGACATATAAGTGGATCATGCTTTAAGTGATGACCTAAATGGTTTGTAGTAAATGGATAAAGGAGGGAAACCTTATCCTATTGACACTACGGATACGACCCACTTGGTAGATGTTACAAGTGTTGTAAAGTGCTACAGATGGTCTGATCCTGATCATTCATGTGGAGACATACGAGCAGGGGTATCCTATACAAAGGAGTTTTTATAAGGTCGGACCACGAAATGTTTAGTCTCGTTATATAATGTCGTTCATGACAAAGACTTTCATTTCATTAGGATGACCATAGGTAACATGACCTTAATCTTGAGTGAGTTGGGAACTCTTGCCTATGAGGGCAGTCCTTTGATTTGCATGGTGCGAGCGGCCAGATTGCCGACTCAAACCTACCACTTTGGTGATTCGTCTGATTGGGGAGCTGGAAACTCAGTTACACAAGAAGGAATTCACTTCTTCCCCAAAGTAGGGGTAAGTAAACAAATTGCTCCCTTAAGAGCTGATTCCGAGGCTTGAACAATTTGGCTCCACACACTTTCTTTTGGCCCGATAAGTGTTCACTCATAGTAGGACTATGATGTATTGTTCATTAGAGGCATTAGTGGTACTTAAGAAGTTAGATGTAACTACAGGGGCAAAACGGTAAATTGGTCCCATTGTAAATATGAGCGATCTGTGAAGGGTTATCATACTGTTGATCGCTTATATCCAATAGACACATAAATATATCTGAATGCGAAGGGTATGATTGTTAGTCTTTAGTGGAGTGCTGATAACGGGCAAAAATGCACGTTATTACAGTGCTAAGTTATTAAACAATGAAGGTTTGCGTTGATAAAATATATAAAACTACATCCAAAAAGCATCAAGTACGTAATATTGCGTTCGCATGCGTCCATCGCATGAAAACAGCTAACTTACGTATTTTTGTGCAGAATATGCGTTGACGCAAGGCGGAAAATGCAATCACAAGAAATCAACGGTGCGCTCGCAAGTATCTGCTCAAGAAGGATTGCCACATAGAGTTGGCGCAACTTGGTGGGCGCATCTGGGTGAAAAGCATAATAAATCATGATGGGACAGAAAAGCTGATGACGGTCGAGCCCGAATTAAGTTGACAAGCCGCCAACGAACTACTATAGCAAGTACACTCAGTTTTTTGGTGACAAATATTCGGCCCATCAGACAGAGAATTAATGCCATCCATCAGTGCAATCATGAGAGAGAAGACGCCTTACACCCCAAAGCTCTATAAATACTGAAGGCAACCTTCAGTAAAGGAGTTCAGATAGTTAGAGAATTTTCCCTAAGATAGAATAGCCTTGTTCATAGTTTTCCTTTTTACTTAGAAGGCGGAGCAAGGGAAGGGAAGAGATGTCGGAAGATAACTCTGGTCAGCTCGAGAGAGAACCCAGAGGCGTGAAAAAACAGAGAGATGGTCGACTCTCACGAGAGCGAGACTATCTTTAGAACAGAGTAGAAAAGACAGTGTAAAAGTCTTGGGAAGCAAGAGATTACTATCAGACTCTTTATTCTCATATTGCATTGTTATTTTGTATTTCAACTCTATATCTATAAAATGGAACTTGCTTATCTACATCTCTTCACTCTCTTAAAAGCACGCATGAGTAGCTAAATTTATCGAATGGGTTGAGAAGAACTAAGCTAACATGACCTAGGATCTTCATTGCATTCAATTATCTTGTCTTATGTTGTGCCCAACATCTCTTTAAAGCTACTCGAGAGAGAGTCTAAAGAAAGAACCTTAGACTTGAGAGAGCTAGGTTAGAATCTCGACTCGAGAGAGCGAGATTAGATCTGCATAAGCAAGAGATAGGGACTTAGAGATAAACTCTGTTTGCCAACATGCATCGCATGCACCCTAGAGATAGGTTATGATATTATGTGGTCGCCTTATTTGTGTGTGTGTCATATTGTCATCGCATAAATAAGAATAGAGGCTTATGTGTAGGTCCTATAGACTCATCGCATATATCGCATGTGTTCTAGAATTAGAAGCCGTAGCATTTTCGTTGAGAGATGGTTTACTATTGTACGTGTGTTGCATGATCGCATAATATGAACGCATCCTAGGAAGTGTTAACTAAACCCTTCTCAACCCGTTCCCCGCATATTCATTGCATCTTCCGTATTATCAACTATTTTCGTAACTCCGCCGCATACATTTACTTTATACCACAAACAACAACCCAAAACAACTCCTTGATTTATTGGTTACCACAAAGTCTTCTTGAAAATTATCACCGCATACCGTTTTCCTTAATCCGTGAATTCGACCCTAGATTTGCCCGGAAACTCAGCAGGGTTTACAGTTGGATTCTGTGGAGAAAAATTGTTGCTCAACGCATTTCCATCACCGTATTTCATTCCATTATTTCATCACATAAAACAACGCATCAAGTTTTGCTAGGGACTTCGGCAATTCAGTGTGTTAATGGTAATTTTTCTGATTTCTTTGCAGCTCTCAATCTCTGGCGAATTACGACCTAAAGATTGAGAAGACGTTCCGACGAAGATTGAGAGATAGCCGCCAACAACAACAACCAGATAAAGACGATATGGCGGAGCAGCCTAGAAACGGGGCACCAAACGAAAACAATCTCATGGCAAATCCAATCCTACTGGCAAACGATTGTAATAGGCCCATTCGGGGCTATGCATCGCCAAACCTCTACAATTTCTCTCCAGGAATCATGAGTCCTGCCTTTGATGGATCCCGATTCGAAATGAAACTGGTGATGCTGCAGATGATTCAGACTGCAGGACAGTTCGAAGGAAGGCGTGGCAAGGACCTGCACGCCCACCACAAAAGTTGCTGCAGAATTTCTAATGAAGCTCGGAGGT